>NC_056743.1:1290557338-1290684838 GCF_019279795.1 Protopterus annectens | reverse complement strand
TTTGGTGCAGGGGCAGAGGGGAAGGCCATTTCAAAGCAAACCATTTCCAAAAGGATAGCCCTTTGCATTAATTTCTGCTACAAGCACGATGGTAAACCTACCCCATAGTAGATAAGATCACATTCCACCAGGGCTGCATCTACCTCTACGGCATTTTTCAGAGGAATCCCTACCAGGGACATCCTGGAAGCTGCTACCTGGAGCTCAGTACACACCTTCAAGCATTACCACCTGCCTATCTTTTCTAAATCCAGAGCTGGATTTGCCACAGCAGTCTTGCAGGGCTTAATAGCTGGCCCTAATGCTCTTTAACTACCTCCTCCCTTCCTTAGCTTTGGGAATCAACCCAAATGTGATGACTGCAACAGTGAAACACAAAGAACATAGTACAGTTGTGTACACTTACCATAAATGTAGATGTTCTAGTGTCTTCACTGTTGCAGTCCTGGTTACCCTCCCTCCAGCCCCCTGACTTCTCTTGGCTCTACCTTTCTTTCTTGTTTGGTGTGTGTGTGTGTGTGTGTGTGTGTGTGTGTGTGTGTGTGTGTGTGTGTGTGTGTATGTATATATATATATATATATATATATATATATATATATATATATATATATATATATTTTTTTTTTATGTGTATTTGCTTTTTGAAGGGGGTGTACCATTCCATATAATTGCTTCCTTTTGTTGAGGCACCTGACATCTGGAGCAAGAAAAACTGATGTAATGGCGTCGGCTGCATATTTTATACCCCTGATGACCTGACATCATGGAAGAAGCGACAGCATCCGACGCAGAAATCCAAAGACTCTGATATTCAGGATGGCTGAGGGCTACCTGCAGGCAGATAACCCAATTGTGATGACTGCAACAGTGAAGTAACATCTACATTTATGGTAAATGTACACAGCTGTACTTTATTGCATCCAGTCAATGAGATTTCAAAACTAGTAGCTTTGTGCTAAGAGGTAGTAGTTTTGACTTCTTGTGTTTGGAAATTGGGGTGCATGCCTTTATGCTTTTTCTGTATTTTCACAACAATCTGCTGAGGAAATTGATTGTGTTAGTGAGGTAATTGATTACTTTTGTATAAAGGTTGTAGACTGAAATAGCCAATTCAGTTAGCGGTTCATTGTGGGTCAGAGTACATGTTCTTACTGTAGATTTCCTATTTCTAAAACCAAGTAGTCCAGTCTGGGTTTGCTTGTGACTGTAATTAGAGGCATGATCAGGTAAAGACTTTAGCTTTGTTGCTCTGAGGAAAACTTGGCCAAGGCTTGCAGCTCTTACCTTAATTACTGCAGCCTACTCACTGTGTGAACTGAGTGTAGATGGTACAGTTAACTTGCATCAGGAATGAAGAGCATGACAAAACAAGTACTTCACTTCAGTATTTTCATAAATCTGTACAAAACATTCCTTACAAAAGGCTGCTAGGCTTGTTTGAAAAGCACTAAGTGACTCTCATTGATACGTGCAGTCACTAGTATAAGACAAGATGGATTTTCAGTAGAAAGCCCAGTTGCTGTTATACCTGGGATTAGTCGTTTGTGATCATGCTTTTGTGAGGAGTTTGTGAATGATTTGCACACCTGTCAAGGAGCCTGTTCAAAACAGGAAGCAGTCTGGGCCCTCCCTCAAGATGGTTGTGCTTAAAAACAATTGAAGAATTGTTAAGGGTCTCGTCCCACCTTTCAGTCATCCTGAATCCTGAAGTATTTAGCCCCTGCCCATTTCCTCAGTGATCTAACAGTCCCTCAAGTCTTATATCAAGTTCACCCTTGACAAAGAGGAATGTCTTCTTTTGCCTTAAGTTATGATGCAGTGACACCGGGTACATGAACTTTTAGAATGTAGTACCATAGAGGTCATTCTGTAGAGCTGTTCTGCTGTAGCTTCATCCTTGGATTTTGTTGTGTTGCCTGCTTGTTTGACTTGATTTTTTTTTCCCTTAAACAAGGGGTCTGTGTTGAGAATTTACAGGAGGCGGAATTTTACTCCCTTTTCTATTTCTTCCTCAGAAAGATTTGTAAGCACATGTCCATTCTGTACCCTAGTGATTACAGCCAGCACAATCAGGTAAATGAAGATGTACATTGTCACTATTTAGGGGCAGCTTATTTTGTTGCTAGAGGGTTAGTAATTGGTATCGGTAGACTTGATGGATTCCTGTCTATAAAGGTATGTGGCTTTCATAGGAGTGTCTTTATTTGCTGTTTTGTAAGGTGTAGGGTTGCCCCATTTTCAAATGCGCAAAGTGTGACATTTTTGGAACAAACGTCAGATTTTGCAGGCCAAAACATACTCATGGCCAGTATAAAGGACAGAACTTCCCTTTTTTGCCTAAATAAAAGCTTATTCTTGTAGCATTTTAGCTGCTTATTCTGTTTCTTATAACTTGTATGTGGTTCAGATACAGAATAACTGCTTTATGTAACTATTACATAAAATATAGGAAATAATTTTGCCCTAAAATCTCAGGACATTTGCCATTTTTACAATTTTTTTGCAGGACACAACTGCCCAGAGAGGGACTATCCCTCTCAAAGTGGGACAGGTGGTAACCCTAGTTAAGGAGTCAGCACGTCAAACACAGGTTGATGCATTTTAGTCATTCTTTCCTCCACTTACATAACCTTAAACTGATGTTTGCTATAACCATGAACATGGTTTAAAAATAGGAATATCCTTTTCTTCCTCTGATAGCTTAATTTGTTGTCCCTTCCAGAGTTTATCTTGTCTGGGAGCTTTGCTTGTCGTGCCTTGATTTTTATTCCAGGAGTGGCTGTTATTTGTATTGAACTTTTCTGTTATCCTGTTCATACCTTTGCCTTTGTTGTAGTGGACTTTAACTCTGCCCAGTGCTAAATGATGCTGTCATTGGAGAGGAGTCTGCAGCTCAGAACTGGCTTATTGGGTCTTCTTGTGCCACATGCACTGTTACACAGAAGTGGGGAAATTGTGCTGTCACAATTACCAGCTAGAGTAATAATTTTAAACCTGATACATGGCCAAGCATGGACAGAGAATGCTTTTACCATTCCATTTACAGGAGTTTTGCTGTGCGTCTTTTATGCCAATAATAAGCATCCTAATAAAACTGTGGAAAGAAGAGGCCAAGCTTGTTCAGGTAGGTCCACAGTGAACAAGATGACCTTCATAGTCAGTATAGCTAAGGTGATACATATGGCCTTTTTTCAAGAATTTTGCATACTTGTGATGTGAGATTAGCAGTCACTGATGATCCCCAATTTGATCTTTGATTGGCATCATGAATTATCTCAGACTGATAAAACTAGTTCACAGAAAGAGTCCTCCACATTCAGCAGGAATCCCAGCCCAGGGAAGCTCTGTGTCCCATTAGAAAAGATTCATATTTTTGTGTATCACAAAAGGCTGAGCACCATTAGAAATTTTTTGAGGCTGTGGTTTTACAGTGCACCCCAGAGCTCCATGGTGGATTCTGCTGTGTTTATCCTGAAGTATATCTTGTCTGCTGTTGCAGCACCCCTTCCCCCTCATATTCCTGTTTCTCTTTAAAACTGTTTTTAGAGAGGTACTTTATCTAAAACCTCCCAAGAAACCAGTGCCCACCTGTATGAGACTTGAATTTTGTGTGCAGAAGTTACCCCCTCCCTTGATCCTAGTGTCAGTGCAAAAATTCAATTCTTCTCCTTGCTCACTTCAGTAAGAAGGATGTAAATAGTTCAAGCAATCATGGCTAAAGAGACATATGCTAACCAAATCCATATGGAAGACTGTACAAGGAAAATTCCCTCCTCCATATCTGCGGTGGTATCAGATCTGGCATTGAATGAAGCGGTATACTTTCCAGTATTTTATCCAAGCCTTCTGAATACTAGAAACAAATCAAAATTCCATGTGAACAGACCACAATATTTTTAATCACAAAAATAAAAATAAAAACAATTTGTACAGAATTAGCGCTTTCGTCTGCCATATGCAGACTTCATCAGAATACTGAATGTACGGTGCCTCTTGTTTTTATACAGTTTTTTAAAAAGTTAATTAGTGAATGAATAGATAATTGAACCTGGAAATTGAATAACAATTACATTATTAGAACAATTTCATATGGCATTTTAAAGCAAACGCTGAAAATAAATAAGTAATATACCATATAAAGTATTTTGGTTTTAAAATGAAACAGAAAATGACCAATGAATTGACACTGTAAAGTGCTGTATGCCTATTCTTTTAATAATGTTCTAGATTTAATGTTAATTTAATAAAATGAAATGAATATGATTTTCAATGCTTTTTGTTGTATGTGTTGTATAAACACCTGAGGTGAATGTGAACTGTGAAGATTTATGTATTGTGCGTATAATAAATATAAACTTTTAAAAAAACAATATAAACTGTACACTTTAAAAATAAGAAAATCATATTCATTTCATTTTATTAAATTAACATTAAATCTAGAACATTATTAAAAGAATAGGCATACAGCACTTTACAATGTCAATTCATTGGTCATTTTCTGTTTCATTTTAAAACCAAAATACTTTATATGGTATATTACTTATTTATTTTCAGCGTTTGCTTTAAAATGCCATATGAAATTGTTCTAATAATGTAATTGTTATTCAATTTCCAGGTTCAATTATCTATTCATTCACTAATTAACTTTTTAAAAAACTGTATAAAAACAAGAGGCACCGTACATTCAGTATTCTGATGAAGTCTGCATATGGCAGACGAAAGCGCTAATTCTGTACAAATTGTTTTTATTTTTATTTTTGTGATTAAAAATATTGTGGTCTGTTCACACGGAATTTTGATTTGTTTTTGGTGGAGTACTACATCTGGTGTGACTTCTTCTGAATACTAGGTCATTTGCTTGGCTGTACATGGGTAACTCAACGTCGTAACAAAGGAGGCAAGACTTGTGGAGGGGAGGGGCACTCTGAGCCCACTGTGTTATGAGTAGCAGCTACTACAGTGGACTTCCTCAAAAATGTCTCTCCTCATAGTATCTATGGAGCAGCTACCTGGATAGCCATGTACACCTTTTCTCAGTGTTGTTCCCGCATATCTTGTCCAGGAGCAGAGCAGGTTTTGCAGCTGCTATGTTTCAAGGTGTGCTATGAATACGTCTTACTCCCGTCATGGGAAAATGCTTTAACATGCTTACTGGAGCTAATGATCTTACTGCAGTAGTGAACTGTGTAATTAACATGATAGTACAGCTGTGTGAGTACACACACTTTGTAGCGTATCAGAATGGAGGGAATTAGTTATGGTTAAGACTCCTATCTTCCTTACCCTGGCAGTTTGGAGCACCTTTACTGGCAGATAGCAGGAGGCTAAGGCATATATTACCTTTATGAAAAAAAAAAGGAAGAGAGAAGATGCATTCCTTTACCAACTTCCACAGCATTATTTATAGAAGCAGTCAACATTGAGTATGACCAAGAGTCATTCCCTCCAGTAATCCAAGTCCCTTCCAAGGCCTTTAGAAAATTAATTAAAATCTTATCTCAAGTCCTTGAGGACTTAAAGGACTGATGATTGGGAACAAATCTTGCTTTTAAAGCCACACTGTACCTTTTCTTTTTTCAGTAAAAAAGAAATTAAGATGGTGTGGACTGCTCATCCTTTTACACATGTGCCAGACTGACATAATGGGAAAGGGAAGAGTTCAGCCACACCAGAGATGTTCAAAGATCTCTGAAAAGCAAACTAGAAGAGCAGGCATCCACCTGTGGTTGCATTCCACTGGTAAGTATATGGAGTCTCACATTCAGAAATCTAAATCTTACTGTGACCGTAGCTGTACTTTTCTTGGCCTTTCTTTAGGATTGTATTTATATTAAACACCTGTGCTACTGTCAAACTGCTTATCTTTGTATCCATTCAGCCATGAAGCCTAAATTTGTATTCAAGGAGTAGAGGTGAAGGCTGCACTTCAGAAGATTTTTGTCCTAAATCATTTTCTTAGGCTTTTCCCTCCTGTATTTTAGAGCCACTTAAGATTGTTCCCAGTGGTATTTGCACTGCTTTTCAGTCCGTAGAAATATGTTACTGATAACTGAGCTGCTGCCATATCATTTGGCCTTCTGCTTTACATTTTGTCTGTGAATGCTCCATAGAGCCACTGCTGGATCCTGGGGAAGCCCTTAGTAAATAGTCTTGGAAGTTTGTTTTATATTTTGTCATAAATGTCTTATTTATTTCTGTAGGAGGGTCATGAGCTTGATCATTTAGGTGTCCAGACAAGAAGAATCCCTGCAATACCAGGCTACAACTCTTACCACACTTTTTGGCCACCAAAGCAGGACAGAAACACTAAAGGTAGAGGAGTGTCAATATTCACCAAGGATATTCACACCACCAGGCTAGTTGCCCAACACAACGCGTCTGAAATTCTCCAGGTGCAACTAACACTAGGTAAGACTGCAATCCAAATTGTAGCTTGCTACAGATCCCCCACCATACCCCAAGATTCTCACTACACCTTTCTAAACATACTGGAAAATATTAAGATAGAACCAAACACCCTAATACTGGGTGATTTTAACTACCCTGCCATTAACTGGGAAAGCTACTCCTGTACCAACACCTTTGCCCAACGGTTCTTGGAATTCATAAATTCCAACGCCCTGGATCAACTAATCCATAGTCCCACCAGGGGCTCCAATATCCTAGACCTGGTCATTACCAACATGGGAAATCGATGCTCCACACCTATGGTCACCCCCTCGTTAGTCACGTCTGACCATAAGCTAATCACCCTTAACATCCACATTCCACCCCCACCCCCCAGTAAGGAAACCTCCATAAAAAACTTCTCCAAAGCCAACTTCATGCTACTCAAGTCAGAAGTGACAAACTTCATGGCACCCATGCAGACGGGAGCTAAAAGTTCAACTGCTGAATCCTACACTAAGGCACTGTACGAGCACATCCTCTCATGCATAAATCGTGCCATCCCAAATAGAACCAAGATGATCTCATCCAAAAAAAAGAAGCCAATCTGGTGGTCCCCTACCATAAACAAACTTTACAACAAAAGGAAGAAACTGTTGCAGACAAGAGGAAAATCCCAGGATGCAAAAAACTTCCTTACCAGCCTCAGTAAGAAACTGAGATCCCTCATAAAATCCTCCAAAGCTAGTTACGAAAATAAAATTGCCAAAGATTCCAAAGACAACAACAAGACATTCTATAACTATGTCAAGAATCTAAATGGCAATGCTCAGATCTGCTCTGAGCCAAAACAGAATGGCATTAAATATACTGATCCCAAGGATATTGCCAATATCCTGGCAGATCGATTCAGTGCCAACCTCACCCCCCCTCTCACCCCCTAAATGGCCCATCTCAATACCGGAAGATTGCCAAATTCCGGTAATAACAGCCACACAGGTAAAAAACGCACTCTCCAAAGCTAAGAATACAGCATCCATGGGACCAGATGACATCCCGGGCTATGTACTACATGAACTACAATATGAACTGGCACCTCACCTAAGTGTCATGTTTAATCATAGCCTCACCTCAGGTTTCATGCACACTGAGTGGCACACAGCTACAGTTATCCCACTCCACAAGGGGGGGATCCACCTTGGATCCCGGAAACTACCGTCCCATCAGTCTGACAAGCTTTATCTGCAAGGCCATGGAGCGTATTATCATGGAACTTATAAACAAAGACATTGGCAACCTTCAAACACTGGACCCCACCCAGTTTGGGTTCGTGAAGAGCCGATCTTGTCTCCTGAACTTGATTGACTTCGAATCAGTCTCCAGAGCCATGGACAAGGGTAAGGTGGTCCACACAGCCTATCTAGACCTTGCCAAGGCTTTTGACACCATCCCCCACTCTGGAGTCATAGATAAACGTGCTAAGCTGGGCATTAATCCCTACATCACCCAATGAGTTGCTAACTGGCTTACTGATAGAACCCACACTGTAAAAGTAGCCGACTCCAAATCCAGCTCCAGACAAGTGACAAGTGGAGTACCTCAGGGTTCAGTCCTGGGACCGCTCTTGTTTGGCATCTACTTCTCTGAAGTACGGGCCAACACTAAGGGACTCTGGATAACAAAGTTTGCAGATGACTGCAAACTGGGAGCCATTATTGAATCCCCAAATGATGTGGATACTCTACAAAAGGGCCTTACAGAAACAGATGCTTGGTGCCAGAGCCATGGGCTCAAGCTCAATGCCAAGAAATGTATAGTTATCCCCTTTGGGATAAAACATGTATTACCATATAGGTGGCAGTACACTAAACATCGAAAGTTTGATAAGAGACTTAGGGACACGGGTGGACAGTGGTCTCACCTTCGATAACCACATCGCCACAACAGTCAGGAAATCCTTCTATGTGGCACACATCATCACTAAGGGCTTTTCTTCCAGAAAAAAGGAGGTCATTGTCCCACTGTACTCATCCCTCATTAGACCCGTTATAGAATACAATGCCCCATTTGGTATGTACCTCTCAAGACATCTGCAACAACTGGAAAGGCCACCGAAATACCTCACTAAAAGAATCACAGGCCTAAAGCAGATGCCCTACGCTGACCACCTTAAAAAACTCCAGCTATACTCTGTCACATATCGTCTACTCAGAGGCGATCTTTGCTTAACATACAAGGCCATGGTCAAACCCAGAGCTGTTGGACATGCTACACTTAAAGAAATCCCAATCCCTCAGAGCCACACGCTCCAGGGATCTAAACCTTGTCATCACAATAAACAAAACATGATGGAGAGATAGGTTCCTGACCCAGAGACTCCCCAGACTCTGGAATAGATTGCCCGTACATGTCAAGCAGAGTGCCTCTTTGGTCCTCTTCAAAAGGAACCTTGATAATTGGATGGGAGAAAGGAAATTCACCCCGGGGATCACGTCAGTCGCCCTGCTAGACAGGGGTCCAGGGAAGAAATAGCCAGGGAATTGTTATGGCTAGGCTTGTATAGGCCCTAGGTCTGATAGCCTAGTACCAACGTATGATGAGTCAGATGACATAACCTAAGTTCATGGTGGTAGAGTTTAGACAGGTAAGAAGAGCTGTGCAGGTGGATGCGGAAAGATTATATAAGTTATATACCCACTGTGGAAGGCCAACTGATTCAAATATTTACTGTGTCATTTGTTCTTCAGAAGGTCCTTCTACAACAAGTGTTTTTTTTTTTCTCTCCACATCTGCCTACTAGAGATAGTCATTTCAAAGATCAGTTGATATGGTTAGTACTTGTAGCTTCTCCTGTATTTCTGTGTAATAGCTATGCTTTCAGGAGCTTTTTCTTTTATTACATAGATCTGTTTTATTATTTGCATTTGAGTGAGGCCTTGGTTTAATGGGCACAATGTTTGCTGTAATGTTGTAACAAGGTTTCTCTTATTTGACAGAGGGAGGTTGAATGTTCTTGCCAATGTTATCAGGAAGGAACTGGAGCAAATTTTCTGCCAGTTTGATTCAAAGCTAGAAGCTGCAGATGAGGTGAGTTGTTAATTGCTGTGAATCTGCTATTGTCTCTGCTTTGCATTGACAACGATGAAGGGAGAAGTGGGTTGCTTTGATGGGTGCAGTATAGTAGGATATTGATTCCTTGTGAGTGTGATAGACTGTTCAATCTTTGCAACTTGTCTTGCTACTCTATAAAATAGGTCAAAGATGTGCTTACTAGTAAGATCATGGTCTTGTCTCTTGGTTGAAGCATTGTATGCATACGTTCTTAGTCAATACTGCTTGATTTAGATTTGTTTCTTGGAATGGTGGGGAAGAGTCTGTCTTCAGTACTGTTTTTAAGCTGTTGATATGTGGACTGCTTGATATGTTACTGCTTTTGGTTTTCTTTACAGGGCTCAGGAGATGTAAAATACCACTTAGGAATGTACCATAGGAGAATAAACCGTGTTTCTGATAGAACTATCACACTGTCCCTGGTGGCAAACCCCTCTCATCTGGAGGCTGTTGACCCTGTGGTTCAGGGGAAGACCAAAGCTGAGCAGTTCTATTGTGGAGACACTGATGGGAAGAAGGCAAGTTTATATTGGGGGTTGTCTGAACTGATGGTAATGATAGATGTCTTCTGATCATCTTCTGGTGACACGCTCTTAAATTATTTCTCAGGTTATGTCCATCCTTTTACATGGTGATGCTGCATTTGCTGGCCAGGGCATTGTCTATGAGACGTTTCACTTGAGTGATTTACCATCCTACACTACACATGGCACAATACACGTGGTGGTCAACAACCAGGTAATGTATGGCAAAGAAAGAAGGCTGTAATATAGTATGCAGGGTGCTGCATAGTCTGTAGTTTACACAACAGGACTGCAAATCATAGATTTTGCAAGCATCAGAACATTTGCCAGCATTCATAGTAATGTATTTCTAGGTCTCTCTGAAGGATAACACACAAAGCAGTACTTCATTGCATTACATTTTCTTCATCATTAACATTTTGTTCCATAAACATTTTTAGAAAATCCTCCTGTACAATTCAGCTGCTTATGCACTTAATGAAGCAGCCATGTATTTCAGATGAATTCTCAGGAAGAGTTCACTATTTTGTCTAGTAAACTTGCTGGTGTTCTGTTTGTTTTTTTGTTTCACTTAGGAAATCACTGCTGGTGTAGTTCCTTTTTGCATCCCAGCAATAAATCACTCTATATAGACTCTTCTCTGTTCTCCTTGGTTGTGTGACCATGGAGTTAGTATATTTAAGTAAAGGGTGTGCAGTTGGGGTTGGTGTTGCAAGGGGCAAAATGCTTTTTAAGAGGTTTTGATATGATGAATATTCAACTGATTTATTTTGTTCACTTAAAGCTTTCCCTAGCTGTAACTCCAGAATAAGGAAGGGAACATGGTAAACTGTCATGCTGACCAAATGAATATTCAGAAGCACTTGGAATTTGGTGGCTTTTTTTAAGCATTTATGGAGCATTAAGGGTTGTAGCTTTTTAGCAAAGTTAAATAGGGCAAGTCTGTAAGTTCAGCAGCTCACTCTTTTTTTCTGTGGGCTTTTGCTGTTCAGCCCTGTTACTCCCACCACTTTTCTTGTTTAAATTGTCTTCACATGTTTACCTTGATGTGTGTATGTTACGGTGTATGACTTGTATATAATTTTGAAAATGGCATGATCCTGTTTTACATCTTATTCATTTACCACTGCTTTAATAATATGTAGTCAATGCTGGTCTTGTATTTGTGCTCTGAAAATTAAGTATTTTTTAATTTCCAGATTGGTTTCACAACAGACCCACGAATGGCCCGATCCTCTCCTTATCCAACAGATGTTGCCCGAGTGGTGAATGCACCCATTTTCCATGTGAATGCTGATGACCCAGAAGCAGTGATACATGTCTGTGATGTGGCAGCAGAATGGAGAAACACCTTTCACAAAGATGTCGTGGTTGATTTGGTAAGAGTCCTACAGTTCCCTTTAGTGGTTACAGTAAGAATTGGGATAGGTTTTTTTGGGTTGTTACAGATGAGTAATGTTAAGCATGTTCATTTTAAGTTACAGTATCACATCTTATCTCCTTTGTGAAATTATGCTTGAATGCTGTTGGGTAAGTTATCTCGACAGATACTGCCTTGCCTTCTTTTTTTATTGAGGAATGTTAACTAACCATTCATCCTGTTGCTCTAAACCACCCTCTCAGCCATTGCCTTTGTGTCTGCCAACAACCAGTAGCACACTTCCTCCTGTAGTGAACTGCCTAAAGTATGACATCCAGACATGACAATCATTCAACTCCCACTATTACTTCAGTGAGGACTGCAGAGATGGAGGACACATAATGGGAAGGCATCACTGCAATAACCTGGGGACAAGAGAGGAATTTCTTTTTTCAAAGCATTCCTCCTTACCTTGCAGTATAGATGTTCTTCGTGTTTCACTGTTGCATTCATTACATTTGGGTAATCTGCTGACACGTTGCCCTCATTCGGCCTGAATTACAAATTCTTGGAACCTGCGTCGGTTGCTGTCTCCTCTTCCATGACGTCAGGGGTATAAAACATGCAGCCAACGCCATTTTATTCAGTTTTTCTTGCCGCATGGTGCCCGAAGCAGAAGCAGTTCGCAAGTGCCAGTCGGCCGACTCCTGAAATTTTCATATTCGAGTTTCAGAACTGAAGTCTTCAAACTAAAGCTAAGTACCCCATTGGGGAAACTTTTTTTTTTGCTCCTTACCGATGTCAGTAAAAGTTAATAATTGCATTACTTGTGGGAAGTAAATACCTCATAAGGATTTTCATTTGTACTGTATTCCTTGCCTAGGCCCTGCTCACAACGTGCCTTGCTGTCAGTTTTGTGCTAGATGTAACCAATGTACTATTAAGCGTCAGTATATTTTTTGCTTCTAAATATTTTGGTTTGAGATTTAATTATCCTGAAATGCCGTCTGTTAGCAATCTGACTACCGGAGTTCATAAAAAACGCAAAGAAAAAGACAGAGACAGACAGTCGAGATCCAAAACATACGATGTAGTTACTCCTAAGCCAGTCGCCGGTACTCAGTGAAGCACTTTTGCAGCCCCTGATACCCGCTACTTTTGAGTCGCAGGCCTCTACCGAGACCCATTTGGAGTCCGGTATACCGTGAGATTCTCAGAGTATTGAACCTGTAGATGTCTCTCCCTTGGATGGGTCCGGAGCCGCTGAGCAGGCACTGGCTTCTGAGGGTGTTTTCAGGCCTCAACATTTTTATATTAAACATACGCCAGCAACAAAAACAAGGTCAAAAACAATTTCTATGTCTAAAAAACCGACGCATGAGCCACGTGCTTAGGCCTCTCTGCCTAAAAAACAGATGATCAAAATGACTGAGGATTTAATTACCTTGATCAGGGGTTCCCAACCCCCCCCCCCCCACTAAGAGGCAGGCAAGGCACTGATTATGAATCTTCAGATCAGGTTTCCATTTCTTCTGATTCCTCTTCTGATCAGGAATTTTCTATTCCACCCTTTGAGGATTCTTATGCAGAGGAATCCATCCCATCTGCACCTCCTCCTGAGGATTACTCTTTAGGAGAGACTTTGCATACTTTAAGGGAACATTTTCACTGGGAGAGTCAGGACTTCTCTCAATCAAAAAATAGGCTTAGGGATTTCCTTCTTCTTCCTCAGCATAGGCCTTTGGCAATACCTCCTGTATTAGACATTGTTGATGATGTGTTCTTGGAATCAAGCATGGCTCCTGATTCCCTGCCTCCAGTTCCTAGTAAGCCAGACAGATATTACAGGGTTCCTGATTCCCACAAATTTCTTTTTAAAAATCCTGCTGCTGATCCTGAGACTATTTCTCAGGGTCTCAAGGGTGTAAAGGAATCTACAGCCAAAAATCCTACCCCTTCTGATAGATATTCCAGGGTGCTGGATAGATAGGGTAAGAAGGTTTATACATCTGCAACCTTGGCAATCAGGGCTTTAAACTGCCAGTTTCATATGCTTAAATATCAACAGCATGTTATGGGCTTACTGAAACAGAAAATGATGTTGATTTCTGATTGTGCAGAAAATAAAGAGTTACAGGAATTATTGCATTCAGCAGAACAGGTTGGAAAGCATACTTTGCAATGTGGTTTTGATTCTTTGGAGGCCTCTTGTAGGGCCACCATTACTGGAGGTGTGATTAGAAGGCATGCCTGGCTCAAGGAGCAAAATCTCCCTGATAATGTTAAAGCTAAGTTGTTGGATGCACCTTTGCAGCATGATACTCTGTTTGGTAATAAGGCAAAAGAGGTTTTAAAGAAAATGGAAGACAAAGCTAAATCTATGCAAACTGTAAAAGATTTCTTGGAAGTGCAGCCACCCAGGTTCAGTAGGCACTGGCCTGCTAAAAATTGGTTCTTTCCTGTGTCCAACAGAGCCACTCAGGGCAAATCCAGATGCTCAAAAGGCTCCAGATTCCAATCACAGGGTTCTTACAGATCAAAGCAATGGGGTGTCTCCACCTCCAAATCCGGAGGAAACAAAGCACAACCCTACAGTAAGCAGTCTCAATGACTTTCCTTTACCAGCACCAAACACTTATCTTTTGGCAGCCTCCTTGGGGTGAAAACTAGCACTTCATGCTCAAAATTGGCAATTAATTACCCAGGACAAGTGGGTATTAAACATAGTATCCCAGGGGTACAGATTTAATTTCCATACCTTCCCAATTCCAAACGGATGGTCGGATCTGCCACAAAACAAGTGGGCAGAGGCCCAGGAACAAGTCACATCCCTCATGGATATGGGGGCTATTCAACCAGTACCAGAAAAGGAAAAAGGACAAGGTTTTTATTCAAGACTTTTCCTGGTACCCAGAAAAGACAATTCTTGGCGTCCAATCCTGGATTTATCAATTCTGAACACGTTCCTGGACATTCCATAATTCAAAATGCTGACTTTACAACAGCTACTGCCTATGCTATGCAGGAATGCTTGTTTAGTAACTCTAGACTTAAAAGGGGCATACCTGCATATCCCAATAAGGGAATCATGCAGAAGATACCTCCGCTTCAAAGCAGGTTTTTTGCATTACCAATTCTCTGCACTGCCTTTGGCTTATCTACTGCGCCCATGGTCTTTACAAAGTGTCTGGCACCAGTTATTGCATTCTGCAGACAAATAACCACTCAAATTTATCCTTATCTGGACGATTGTCTCATTCAAGCAGAGGACAAGGACACTCTACTTCAACGTCTGATGTTTGTAAAAAGGCTTCTAGCATGCCTAGGGTACACCATAAATGGAAAGAATCACAACTGGTACCCTCTCAGATAATTGCATTCCTGGGTGCAAGCTTGAATACAACTGCCCAGATGGCTTACCTCACTCCAGACAAACAAAGCCAACTGACAACATATTTCAAACAAATGACAACAAAAACCCAGTTATCTGCAAGGCAAATTCTACAGGCTTTGGGGTTCACGGCACCCTGCTTTCTACTAATTCCATATGCGAGACTGCATAAAAAGTTTATGGAGTCAACATTGTCACAGCCTGGAAACAATGATTCCTCTCATTCCCTGCCTTCAACAGGAGTTTCTTTGGTAGGCAGAGACATGTCACCAAAACAAGGGACTGTCATTCACTCTACCCCCTGCCACCCAAGCCCTAACTACAGACGCATCAGACTATGCTTGGAGGACCCACCTGGCAGGGAGATGCATTCAGGGCAAATGCAGCCCAAACCAAATGCATTTGCATATCAACCAGAAAGAGATGCTAGCTGTTCAAAATGCTCTGACAGCCTTCAAGGACTTACTTCATCCAGGACAACTGCTGATAAAGATGGACAACACCACAGTTATGTGGTTCATAAACAAGCAGGGGGGGTACACATTCCTACCCCCTTTGTAGACTAGCCATGGCTTTGTGGAACACAGCCTTGACTTACCAAATACATCTTCAAGCTCAGTTCCTGCCAGGAAAGCAAAATACTCTGGCAGACGACCTAAGCAGAAATCTTATGGATCCACACGAATGGAAACTGGATCCACAAATCTTCAGCATGTTCATAGGTTCATACTAGGCTATCTGCCCAAGGGCATTTATAAGCCTAGCCCATAGTTATGTGGCTTTCGCCACCCCTTTAGTTTGAATAAAAACTATGCCTATCATTTTTCTGTGCCTCTGTCAAGCAGTGACACTGAAGTAATCCCTGGGGTATATCTGCGATCTCCCATCCATTGGTCAAGATTCCTCTTGAACAAGGCCAGCGAGGTGCTCTGCCTCACATGTACCGGGATTTTGTTCCACAGCATAGGGAGTCTCTGGGTGATGAATCTGTCCCTCCAGCACGTTCTATTTATAACCGTGTCAAGGTTTAAGTCTCCGCCCTTGTGGTTCTGAGGGATCCAGATTTTTGAGGTGAAGCATATTCATCAAATCTGGGTTTGACATGGCCTTATATGTCAGGCACAGGTCACCTCTGAGCAAGTGGTATGAGACTGAATAGAGCTGGAGTTCTTTCAGTCGGGCAGCATAAGACATATTTTTGAGACCCTTTATCCTTTTGGTGAGGAACTTTTGGGGCCTTTCAAGCTGCAGCAGGTGTCTGGTCAGATACATTCGAGCGGGCATTGTACTCAATCATAGGTCTAATGAGTGATGAGTACAGGGGGATGATGACCTCCCTTGATCTAGATGTGAATCCCTTCATGATCAGGTGGGCGATATAGAAGGTTTTCCAAACTACTTTAGCAACATGAGTGTCAAACGAAAGGCTACTGTCAACTTGGGTCCCCAGATCCCTGATGACTTTTTCTGTGCTCAGTGGATTGCCACCTATATGGTAGCTAGGGGTAACCTTGTTTTTCCCAAAGGGTATGACTATGCATTTTTTGGCGGTTAACTTCAGGCCATGGCTCTGGCACCAGTTATCCGTTTCTGTGAGGCCCTTCTGGAGGATATCTGTGTCAGATGTGTTTTCGACTATGGCCCAGTTTGCAGTCATCTGCAAACTTTGTCAGCCATAACCCTCCTGTGTTTGCTTGTATTTCAGAAAAGTAGATGCCAAACAAGAGTGGACCCAGGACTGAGCCCTGTGGGACACCACTTGTGACAGGCTTTGAGTCTGACATGGCTCCAGCAACTCTGACCCTGTGGGTTCTGTCACTTAGCCAGTTTGCAACCCATCTTGTGATGTATGGGTTTACATTCAAGCTGATGAGTTTTTCGATGATACCTGAGTAGGGTATTGTGTGAAGGCCTTTGCCAGGTCGAGGTAGGCTGTATGGACTGCCTTTCCTCATCAATGGCCTTGGTGACTGTCTCAAAAAGTCAACCAAGTTTAAGAGGCAGGATCTGCCTTTGACAAAGCCAAACTGGGTTGGATCCAAAGTCTGCAAGTTCCCTATGTCTTTATTTATGAGTTCCATTATGATCCTCTCCATGGCTTTGCAGATAAGGCTTGTCAAGCTAATGGGCGGTAATTTCCAGGGTCTGTGGAGGCACCGCCCTTATGAAGTGGGACCACAGTCGCCAGTCGCCACTCCTTGGGTAATGTATCCTGAGGTGAGGCTAAGATTAAACAGCTGTCCTAACTGTGGGTTTAATTCCTCGTTGAGTTCATGAAGCACACAGCGGGACACCATCCGTCCCATGGATGCTGTGTTTTTGCCTTAGTGAGGGCAGTTCTCACCTGGGCGTTGGAGATGTTTGGGGGCTACAATCCTCTGGAATAGATATCTCTCCTTTTGGGGGAGTTTGCACTGAACCTGTCAGCCAGTATGTTAGCAATGTGTGTAGGTTCAGTAATTTTCACATCATTTTGAACTAATTCTGAGCATATCTGGGAGTTTCCTCCTAGGTTTCTAACATAGCTAAAGAAGGCCTTATGATTCTCTTTAGAGTCCTTGGCGATTTTTCTCTCAAAATTTGCCTTGGATGATTTTATGAGAGCTCTTAGTTTTTTACTTATAATGATCAAAGGTGTCTTACCTTTCAAGGATTTTGCTCTATCTTGTAGTAGCTTCCTCCTTTTGTTGTAGAGCTTGTTTATGGCTGGGGTCCACCAGACTGGATGCTTGCCTTTGGTACAGAGAGTCTTAGTTTTGTTTGGGATTGCCTGATCCATGCAGTCCTGCAGGTGCTGGTAGAAGGCATTTGTAAGTGATTCAGTGGTTTGAGTAATGTTTACCACTGGCTCAGGGGCCTTAAAGGAGACCACACTAGATGTTCTTCATCTCACATTGCTGCAGTCCTAACACTTGGGTAGTCCGCTGTCCCTCGGTCGGCCCGAATATCAGAGTATAAGGCTGACGTCGGTCAAGGCGCATTTGACTGACATCAGAACGTCAGGGTACAAATGCGCATGACCCACGTCATATCCTCAGTCTTTTTTGCCGCATGGTCCGATGCAGAAGCAGTGTTGCGAGTGCCGTTCGGCGTTCTGAAATTTTTCGAATTCGGAGTTTCAGACTGAAGTCAGAGTTGGTTAAGTACCCCGTTGGGGAATATTTTGTTTTTTTCTTGCCTCAGTGGTTTACCGGATGTCAGAAAAAGTGAATAACTGTATTTCTTGTGGGAAACAGATACCGCATAGGGATTACCATAATTTGTGTATACCTTGTTTGGGACCTGAGCACGACGTTGTTGGTTGCCGCTTTTGTGCTAGGTTTAATAAACACACTATAAAGCGGAGGTTGGATTGTGCCAGGTTGGTCTTTGGGAAGCGGTGCAATTACAAAATGCCGTCGGATGCTCCGACGCCGGCTTTCTCAAAGAAGCGCAAGGACAAGGCAGTTAAACCTAGGTTAGAGGAGTCGTCCGAACCGGACGCCGGTTCTTTAGAGGCGTCAGTGGAACCGGTGGTTCCTACGGAGGCCTCTCTGGAGTCCCAGGGAGAAACCTTGATTTTACAGGATGTGGCCTCCCAGGAGGCAGGTCAGGCTGTGGGGGCTTCTCAGATAACTGTACTCCCCTCCCTTCCTAAGGGGTCTAGGCCCTCTCTTTCTGCTTCCAAGGCTTCTCCTAGGGGCAGGGCTAGTTTAGCTTCTGTAAGTGTTACTCCTAGTTCTTCAGGTGCTGTGCCCAAGAAGCACATGCTTAAAATGGCAGAAGATTTAATTACTTTAATTAGAGGCTCTATGCCCCCTCCTGATAAGAGGCCTAGGATTGAACCAGTGTTGGGGGATTGGGAGCAGGCTTCGGATGTGTCTGAGTCTTCGGCTGAAGACTTACAGGAGTATGCTCATTATTCTGATTCTGATGTGGATGATTCTACTCCTTCTGCTTCTCCTCCTGAGGATTTTTCTTTTTCAGAGACACTTCACTCCATGAGAGAGCATTTTAAATGGGAAGGTCAGGACTTCTCTGATTCCAGGAAAAGGCTTAGGGAATTTTTGTTTTTACCCCAGCATAGGCCTTTGGCTATCCCTCCTGTTCTGAATGTGGTGGAAGATGTGTTTGCAGAGGCTTCTCTGAATCCTGATTCTCTGCCTCCTGCTCCTGTTAAGCCTGATAGGTATTACAGGGTGCCTGAAGCTCATAAGTATCTTTTTAAGGGTCCTAGGGCAGACCCTGAAACTGTTAGCCAGGGGCCTAAGGGTGTTAAAGCTTCTGTTGTCAAGAATCCGGTTCCTGCAGATAAAGAGGCCAGGGCCTTGGATAGATGGGGAAAGAAAGTTTATACTTCTTCCACCCTAGCCATGAGAGCTTTGAATTGCCAGTTTCATATGTTAAAATATCAAAATTATCTGCTTTCACAGTTGAAATCTAAGGTTGATGCTTTGGCGGAAGGTATTGATTGTAAAGAGTTACAGGATTTAGTGCATGTTTCTGAACAGGTGGGTAAGCATTCTTTGCAATGTGGTTTTGATGCTGTACAGGCCTCCTCTAGGGTGGCTGCCACTTGGTCAGTTCTTCGCAGGCATGCCTGGCTGAGGGATCAAAATTTATCTGACCATGTTAAAACTAGGATTTTGGATGCCCCTTTGCAATCTGATGTCTTGTTTGGTTCTCCTGTTGAGGCAGTTTTAAAGAAAATGGAAGACAAGGCTAAGTCTATGCAGACTGTTAAAGATTTTTTGCAGGTTCAGCCTCCAAAGTTTAGTAGAAATTGGCCTACTAAGGGGTGGACATATCCTTCTTATGATTCCCAGTCTAGGGGTAGATTTAGACGTAGCAGGGGCAGAGGTCAGGGCTCTTTCAGGCCTAGAACAGGGAGTTCTCCTGCACAATCTTCGAGTGAGGGCAGGGGTCAGTCCTTTCGCAAACAGACCCAATGACCTACCTTTTCAGCTGCCAGAACCCTCTCGCCTGGCAGCACCTTTGGGAGGAAGGTTGGCACTTTTCAAAGAAAATTGGAGTTTGATTACCCAAGACAGATGGGTACTGGATATCATACATCACGGTTACAGGTTTTATTTCCATACCTTGCCTCCTTTCAAAGGCATGCCAGACATTCCTCCTCCACAAAGAATAGAGGCTCACAAGCAAATTTCACTGTTACTCCAAATAGGGGCCATACAGCCGGTTCCTATGCCAGAAAGGGGCCTAGGATTTTATTCTCGCCTGTTCCTAGTTCCAAAGAAGGGGAACACGTGGAGACCAATTTTGGATTTATCTATCCTCAACACTTATCTGGACATTCCCAAGTTCAAAATGTTGACGTTGCAGCAGCTTTTACCTCTGCTGGGCAAAGATCATTGGATGGTAACTTTGGACCTCAAGAAGGCTTACCTTCATGTTCCCATCAGACTAAGTTGCAGGAAGTATCTGCGTTTTCGAGCTGGGACTTCTCACTATCAGTTCTCTGCATTGCCCTTTGGCTTATCTACTGCGCCCAGAGTGTTCACGAAAGTTCTGGCTCCAGTGATAGCTTTCTTCAGGCTAAAAGGAATGCAGATCTATCCTTATTTGGACGACTGCCTGATTCTGGCTCAAGGAAGGGAAGAGCTTCTTCATCATTTGGAATATGTGATAGCAGTGCTAAGATGCCTGGGGTATTCTGTGAACGAAATAAAGTCCAGTCTAGTACCCTCTCAAGACATGTGCTTTCTGGGTGTGAGACTGAATACAGCATCCCAGATGGCCTTTTAACCCCGGACAAACAAAAGAGTCTATCCCTTTACTTCCATCAGCTATCTCATCAGTCCGGGCTGACTGCAAGGACAGTCCTTCAAGCCTTAGGGTTCATGGCATCTTGTATTCTGGTGCTTCCCAATGCCAAACTGCATATGAGGAAGCTACTATGGTATCTCAAAAATGTATGGACACAGCACTGCCAGGATCTGGACACTGTCATTCAAATAATACCTTGCATTCAAAAGGAATTTTTATGGTGGGCTCAGGAATGTCACCTAAACAAGGGACTCTCTGTGACCCGGCCAGAGGCGAGTCAAATTTTAACGACAGATGCCTCAGACATAGCTTGGAGAGCTCATCTAAATGGAAGGTGGATACAAGACAAGTGGCCTGCCAGACTACAGCATCTACATATCAACATGAAGGAGATGTTAGCAGTCCAGTTTGCATTAATAGCTTTCAAGGATTTACTTCTTCCAGGGCAGGTGTTGATTCTAACAGACAACACAACTGTCATGTGGTACATCAACAAGCAAGGGGGAACACATTCTTATCCTCTATGCAGGCAAGCAATGATTTTGTGGGAGACTGCTCTCAGTTTACATCTAAGTCTTCAAGCAAGGTTTCTGCCGGGAGCACAGAACTCCTTAGCAGATGTGTTGAGCAGACAAATCATGGATCCCCACGAGTGGAAACTGGATCTTCATGTATTTCGGAAATTGACAGTGTCCTGGGGAACTCCAGACATAGATCTGTTCGCTTCTCCACTGAACCACCAGCTGCCAAAGTTTTGCACAAAGCGGTTTCATCCCACAGCTTGCAAAGTGGATGCTCTTTCTTTCAGTTGGAAAAATCTTCATGTGTATGCCTTTCCACCTCTGCCTCTCCTCTCAAAGGTACTTCTGAAGGTCAGACAGGACAAGCCAAGGATGATTTGGATAGCTCCAGATTGGCCTCGACAGCACTGGTACCCTCTGCTGAGAAGTCTAGTACAGAAGCCTCCATGGCCTTTGCCTTTGATTCCACATCTGTTGTCCCAGGAGGACAGTCATTTGCTCAATGTCAAACTTCACTCTCTTCACCTAACAGCATGGCATATTCTGTTTTGAACCATAGAGGGTCTCAACTTCCACAACGGGTTTTGAATGTGATTTTGGAAGCTAGAAGGCCTAGTACAAGGAAAGTGTACGCAGATAAATGGAAGAGATTTTTGTTTTGGAGTGCAGCTAAGGATTTGGATGTTTCTGAGCCTGATTTAAGTGTGGCTCTTCAATATCTTACTGAGTTATTGGATAAAGGTTTGTCCTTCTCTTCTATTAAGATTCATGCTGCAGCAATTTCAGCTCACTATGACTGTGACCCACCATTGTTTTCTCATCCTTTGTTCAAGCAATTTCTTAGAGGGGCAAAGAATATACGACCCCCACGAAGAGCTCCTACTCCTGCTTGGGATCTCAATTTTGTGTTGGAGAAACTCACTCTACAACCTTTTGAACCTGCAGCGACTGCTGAGTTGAAATATTTGTCATGGAAGACTGCTTTTTTGTTGGCCATTACCTCTGCAAGAAGGGTTTCTGAATTGCAGGCCCTTATGGCAGTTGAGCCTTTCTTAATTTTTCATAAGGACAGGGTATCTTTGCGTACTAATCCTTCCTTTATGCCTAAAGTGGTTTCTAGTGTGGCTTTAAACCAAACTATTCATTTGCCTACTTTTTATGCAAATCCCCAAAATAAAGGGGAAAAGATTTTGCACACTTTAGATGTACACAGGCAGTTGCGATATTACTTGGACAGAACTAAAGGGTTCAGACAATCTCAGCAGTTATTGGTTTCTTTTGCTTTGTGCTCTCAGGGCAAGCCCGTGTCAAAACAAACTATTTCTAGGTGGATTGGATTTTGCATTGCTTTCTGTTATTCCCATCATGGCAAAGAGATTCCAGCTGGTATTAGGCCTCATTCCACTAGGGCTACTGCCACTTCTACAGCTTTTTTGAGGGGGGTGGCCACTAAGGATATTTTGGAGGCAGCCACTTGGAGTTCAGTGCATACCTTTTCTAGGCATTACCACCTTCCACTGTACTCTAAATCCAGGGCTGGTTTTGCCACTGCCGTGTTGCAGGGCATTTTGGCAGCTCCTGCTTCTATATGATTTGGCCATCCTCCCTTACCTCTGCTTTGGGATTCTACCCAAGTGTTAGGACTGCAGCAATGTGAGATGAAGAACATAGTACAGTTTTGTACCTACCATAAATGTAGATGTTCGAAGATCTACATTGCTGCAGTCCAATTTACCCTCCCTCCTTCCCCTCTGTAGTTTGAGGTGGTTGTGTAGGTTGAGTTATCCTTCTGAGATATATTGTGCATATTGTATATATATTGTGTGTATTGTATATATTTTTGGTATTAGGCTGGTTGGTTGTTTAGTTGTTGTTGTTGGGTTTGGACCTTTCTTTTTAGGGTCTTCTGACATCTGGGGCAAGAAAAGACTGAGGATATGACGTCGGTCATGCGCATTTGTACCCTGACGTTCTGATGTCAGTCAAATGCGCCTTGACCGACGTCAGCCTTATACTCTGATATTCGGGCCGACCGAGGGACAGCGGACTACCCAAGTGTTAGGACTGCAGCAATGTAGATCTTCGAACATCTCCATTTATGGTAGGTACAAAACTGTACTTTTTTAGAAGTGTGAAATCGGCTTTTGAGAAGTTTTTCACTGTGGTCTTTTTTGTTTCAGGTGGGTGCGGGATGAGGACCTCCAGCGAGATTAGTTTATGATCTGATCTCACCAGTGAGGGGTATACTTCCGGTGTTGAACATTTTGATCCCATGTTCGTGTTCATGATCCCATTTCATGTTAACACAGAAATGGGGGAGCCCAGACCTAGATCTATTTGCCTCTCCCCACAAATATCAGTTGGACAAATTTTGCACAAGAACTCATCACAGAAAAGTATGGAAAAGTGGATGCTCTATCCTTCAGCTGGAAAAACCTGTCAGTCTATGCCTTTCCCCCTCTGCCTCTGCTTTCCAAGGTCTTACTAAAAGTCAGAAAGGAAAAATCAAAAATGATCCTAATTGCTCCAGACTGGCCTCGCCAGCACTGGTACCCGCTTCTAAGGAATTGTCTCACCTTCCTCCATTGTACATGCCTCAAATACCTCCTCTACTGTCTCAGCAGAACTATCAAATTCTGCACACTCGGGTCCAAACTGTGAATCTTGCAGCATGACTAATCAACTAATTATTCAAACACCACCTCTCAGTAAATCTGTGATGGATGTAATTTTGGAAGCCAGAAGGCTAGTACTAGAAAGTCTTATGCTGATAAAATAAAGAGATTCTGTGCTTGGAACCAAGCACAAGGAATAGACACAGCAAAGCCCAATATTCCTCAGATTTCACAATATTTGACTGAGCTGCTTGACAAGGACCTATTTTTTTTTCTTCAGTAAAAATCCATGCTTCCGCCATCTCTGCTCATTACAACACAGAGCCTCCCCTCTTTTCTCATCCACTGCTTAAACAGCATCTTAGAGGGGCCAAAAATTTAAGGCCTCCCAGAAGAGCACCAACTCCTAAATGGTACCTCAATTTTCTGCTGGGAAAGACTCACCCTGCCTCCTTTTGAGCCAACAGCTACTGCGGATATAAAATTTCTATCTTGGAAAACAGCTTTTCTTTTGGCAGTCACTTCAGCAAGAAGGGTTTCAAAACTACAGGCTCTCATGGCAGTGGAGCCTTTTATTATATTTTACCCAGACAGGGTGTCCCTCAGGACCAACCCTTCTTTTATGCCTAAGGTGGTATCCAGTGTGGCTCTTAACCAGACCATTCAACTGCCAGCATTTTACCCAAATCCGTAGAACGGGCAGGGGGGGATTCTGCATTCATTGGATGTACACAGACAACTAAGATTCTACTTAAGCAGGACCAAATCTCTAAGAAAGTCTGAGCAACTACTGGTAGCATTTGCTGCAGGATCAGAGGGGAAGGCTATATCAATGCAGACTATTTCTAAATGGATAAGCCACTGCATTCGTTTCTGCTATTTACACCATGGTAAACCTGTGCCCAAGGGGGATCAGATCTCATTCCACCAGGGCTGCCTCTACTTCAGCAGCTTTTCTCAGTGGGGTCCCAACCAAAGACATTCTAGAAGCTGCTACTTGGAGCTCTGTTCATACCTTCACAAAGTATTATCATTTATCTCTCTTCTCCAAATCCAGGGCAGGTTTTGCCACTGCAGTCCTGCAGGGCCTTATAGCCGCTCCTAATGCTGTATAGTTCCATCCTCCCATCCATAGCTTTGGGATTGTACCCAAATGTAATGACTGCAGCAGTGAAACATGAAGAACATAGTACAGTTGTGTACACTTACCATAAATGTAGATGTTCGAGTGTATTCACTGTTGCAATCCGGGTTACCCACCTGCCATTCCCCCTTTCTATACCTTTTCTCTTTTTTTCACTATACTCAAAAGCCCTTGTGGTGTATTTGCTTTTAGTTGAAGGTAAAGTTTGTTTTTAAAAGTGCTTTTCTAGATTTACTGTTTATTTTTAATATATATATATATATATATATATATATATATATATATATATATATATATACACAATATATTTGCTCCCCATTTGGGGGGCACCTGACATCTGGGGCAAGAAAAACTGAATAAAATGACGTCGGCTGCATGTTTTATACCCCTGACGACCTGACGTCATGGAAGAGGAGACAGCAACCGACACAGGACCCAAGACTTTGTTATTCAGGCCGACTGAGGGCAACCTGCCAGCAGATTACCCAAATGTAATGACTGCAACAGTGAGTACACAAGAACATCTACATTTATGGTAAGTGTGTTCAACTGTACTTTGTTCTGGCTGGAATGTTATGCCTATAGTCTCCACTGCAGGTCTGCTGAAGTGTTTTCAGTGAACTTAACCTTTTCATGAAAAAGTGAACAGTTGGCAGATTAACACTTCTCAAATCAGATCATCCAAGTCCATGATTGTCACCTGATGGAAATCTATCTTCTGCACTGTTAAACTGCAAGTATTGCTTTCTTTGAGGAATTACTCCAATGAGATGTAAAATATTTTATTGTCCAAGTTCTCTTAATGTCATCTTTGGCTGAGTTGTTAAGCACAGCAAGAGCTGACATGTTTCTTATTTAATTGGGTGGCATCTAAAATTCTGTTTCTTTTTGTCCTTTAGCTGTTTCTAGGAATTGCAAGTTTGCTACATTTTCCTTGGTATTATTGTAAATGTAGACCAGCTAAATATGTTGTACTGAATGTTGCCACAATTTGATTGCTAAGACCTAGGAAATGATTTGGAGAGATGATGACAAGGAGCCATCACTTTTAATGAAGTGGAGGGGATTTATTTTTACCTACTTGTTTTAGGCTGATGTTCAACTAAAAACATAGGTAGCTCAGAGGCATGCTTAATCCCATTTACCTCCAAACTTGTATATTTGCATCCGGCTGCGAAGTGACATCTGTGGCCATTGTATCTTTCCCCACCCCCAAAGGTGAGCAGGCAAGATCTGCTGTCCTTTTCTTTCTTCCTCACTTGATGGGTCACGATCTGACCCTCTGATCTGACTCACCCGCACTTCCAAGACCTGGATCAGTCTCGAGCTTCTCCCTCTTCCCATATTTATTTATTTTATTTTACATTTGTTGACCGGGATAGTCCGACTGGATATATGTCCATTTTCAGTGGAGGCCAGGGGAGAAAAGCTCCAAGATAATAATACACATTGAACCTTTAGTAAATGCTAGTTTCAAGCAGTCATAAGGAATACCAGCATTTAGCACATATAGTACTTATTATAAAACACTTTACAAAACATAACATTATTTTCAAAGTTAAACATACATAACATTACATTCAGGTTTAAGACGCACTGAGCAGCAGTTATACAGTTTACCCTTCCTGAAATGGAGTGGTAGAAAAAAAGTTAGAAGTAGTTGAAGGGTAAGGCACCTAAGAAATAGAGAGGTCACTAGTCGGGGTTAGTGCAAGGAAATAACCAATGAGTTTTGAAGGATTTCTTGAGTTTGTTTTTGAATTGAGTTAGGGAGGGTTCTAGGTATGTAATAATATAATAGATATATAATATATAATAATATAATAGTCTCGAGCGAGTTTCAGAAGATTAATCTGCTTTTCAGCTAAGTAAATATTTTTGTATAAATTTACCATTACTGTATCAGTCTTCTATTCTCCCTTTAATTTTTGAGCTATCGCTGGCATTAGGGTCTGTTTCCTTCTGTTCTCCTTTCTGTCAGACAGCCTGCTGAACTCATGTTTTTCTTTTGTACCCATTGGCACCTATCTTAGTTAAATTAAAAAAAAAACTTTGTGTGGTTTACGGACAAGAAGCAAGTTTTTTTCTTCCTCTTCTCAATGTGTGTGTATGTATGCTGCTAAACTTTTTGCAGGGAAAGTCATATCAGAAAAACCCGCAGGATTCAAAAGATATGCTTCTCGTGGGTATAAAATCTCTAATTCTCGGATGCTCACAACAAGTGCATCTGCTGCTTAGGACCAGGGCACCTCAATGTTTCTTGTAAGTTGTGTGCCTTGTTCAGTCCACAAGCTGTCTCAGTTCATCGAAATAAACTAATTTTAAAGGGGTTCTTACCAGCTTCATCATGGTTTTCTACTGGGGATCAAACCCCCACTAAACCTTCAGGCTCCAAAGAATCAAAAAGACGAGCAATCTCTGCGTCCCCCAGGGTCTCGTTGTAGCCTCCTGAAAAGCAATAGAGACTGTCAGATCAAACCCCTTTTGGATCCGAGAAGGACCACTCATATATCGTATGCACAAGTCCTTTCAGATCTGACGGAGATTATTGTTGCAAGAATCTCTCCATTGTCATCTACCTTTGCGTCTGAGCCTAAGTTGGTCATAAAGCAAGCTTCCATGGCTCCTCCTCTTACAATATTTCAGAAACCTTCGAAGCTGTCCAGACCCACTTCATCAGCTTCCTCCAGGTCTTCCAAAAGTTGACAGAGGCTGATATGGACAGGATGATGCAGAAATTCCTCAGGCCTCAGATCCAGATGGGAGTCTTGCCAACTCTGTCCCCCCTTGGATCTGTGAGTGCACCTACCCACTCCTTAGAGACTCCTTCTCCGATCCAACCCATGGGTTCGGAGCTGAAGGATTCTGGATACCGGAGAGAGTCAGCGTCGGATCCAAGGAAGCATCCTTCCTCAACTCTTGAATTTTCCTCTGACCAGCCCTGTTCCAATCTCATCAGATCAAAGTAGGTCTCTGATCTGAAAGGCCGGCATTGGGTCCGGGGGGATGGGTTCAGCTCTGACTTTCAGATCCATCCATTCCTCTTGGGGTATTGGCTGTTGATAGCTCGGGTCTGATTCTGTCTGGAGGCCTGTGGTCCAGGAGTGGCCCTGATGTTCTTAGTGTTTCCCTGTTGCAGTCCTGACTATTGGGATTTCCTGCTCTTTAAGCCCTCAGTCAGCCTGAATGCCAGAGAGCTTTCCATCTCCCACACTGATGGATGACCAGACGGATGTCAGTACTCTCAGGTATAAAGGTAACCAGTCTGCGTCAAAACACCACTCTTTTCTTGCCACAGGAGACTTGAAGCAGCATTCAAGTGCATCGTTCGGTCCATACCAGAGATAAGTGTCATCACACAGGTGAATACCCCGTTGGGGAACTTTTTTTTTCCTTGCTCATGTTGAAGTCAATAACTCTGTCCGTTGTGGAAAACTGATCCCACACAGAGACTTTTATTTCCTTTGTGTTACTTACCTAGGCTCTGATCACGACGTTGCTGTCACTTTTGTGTGAGTTTTATTACTAGAACTATCAGCGTAGGGCTGAATTTCTTGCACAGTTTCTTAGCCAATAATCAATTCAACCATCGTTTATGGCATCTGTCGGTTGTACTGAATTTAATCATCCTAAGGGCGAGAAAGGTTATACAAAAAAGGCATAGGCCTTCGGACAGCAGTCCATCTCCGCCTGACTCTTCTTCCATGCTTGTAATTCTTGACAAGGTGAGGTGCCTACGCAGCCCCCTTCACTTCCAGAACCAATGACTTGGGCCTCTGACGAGACCCTTTCAGAGTTTGACATGCCATCTCTACCATCCAGTTCTGTGCAAGCCTTCAACAACGGCTCATCAGTTGGGTCCAGGACTGCTCAGCAGGCCTTTGCTTCCAACAACCGAGCACCAGCTGTTGTCAGCAGTGAGGCCTTGGCCCACTACAGCTCCTGGTGCATTTTCAGCATCCTCGAGAGACAGGCATGAGGGTACTGGGCACTAGGCCTAAGACTTTAGTCCACTCCTAGGAGGCCGTCTGTCCCTAGGCCTGTAGTTAGGTCTTATGGCTCAGCTCCACAGGGTTTTCAGTAGGACCCTATCAGACTGGCAGAAGATATTCTTTCTCTTTAGGTCTAGACAAACTATTGCCACTGGAAAAAAGAAAAGGGATGACCCTTCAGAGATTTATCAGGATTCCCCTATGTCTGGGGAGGATTCAGAATCAGAAGATTCTGGATCTGAATAAGGCCCTTCATACACTTCGTATGAGGACTCTGACTCTGAAGAGAATCCTCCCTTCTGCCTCCTCACCAGAGGATTTCCCCTTTGGGTAGACCCTCCATGACATGAGGCATCATTTCCAATGGGAGGCTCAGGATTACCCACAGGTAAGAAGAGGGTTATGGAGTTCTTGGACCTACCAGAACATAAGCCTTTGGCTATGTTTCCAGTTCAGGACATGGTGGATGATGTCTTCCAGGAATCTTCTCTTGAGCTTGACTTTCTACCCCCTGCCTCTCAAACCTGACAGGTTTTACCGTGTTCAAGACTCCCACAAGTTTCTCTACAAACCCCCCTTAGCTGACCCTTTAGTGATCACTCCAGGACCCTTAGGTAGCAGAGCCAGTTCTTCCAGAAATCTTCTTCTTACAGATAGAGAGTAGGGCCCTTGACAGGTTTGTCAAGGTGTATATCTCTGCCACACTCACTATGAGGGCTGTCAACTGTTAAATTCATATGCTTAAATGCCAGCAGACTATTCTTGACCATCTTAAACAGAAGGTGCCTGCCCTGGAGGACAAAAACGTTCCAATGAACTGTCAGAACTCTTGTCATGCTAGTGCACAGGTTGCTAAGCATTCTTTACAATGTTAAACCTAATCTGTTAGATGCCCCCTTGACAAGAATGTTCTTTTTGGCCCAAAGGCAGAAGAAATACTGAAAAAGATGGAGGACAAAGCAAAGTCTATGCAAATGGTGAAAGATTTCCTCCAGATGCAGTCCCCCCCCCGGTTCAATAAAAACTTCCCTGGCAGACAATGGTCCTTTCCCTCCCTGCCGGGAAGTAGCCAGAGCAAACCTCAAAGGGAAAAAACACTTAGAGGAAACTCCTGCAAACAGGCAGACAGTGGACCTCAGAAACCTCAAGACAACGGGGTTCTAGACCCCCATGTCACTCCCAGAGACTCACAATTACTCAGCCAGCCACCTTCTCCCCCCACCCCAAAGCTAGGAGGAAGGGTGTCTCTTTTCTGTCATACCTGGACCCTGATTACCTCGAGCAAGTGGGGTGGGTTTTGACATTATTGCAAATGGCTACAAGCTCACTTTTAGAGAGCAGTTAAAACCCTCAAGTTTTCCAGATGTCCATCTAAATCAAATGAGAGGTCCTGGTTAAAATTCAAAATCTTTGTGGGCCAAGGAGCAGTAGAGCCAGTCCCTCCTCCTCAGCAGGGAATAGGTTTCTACTCCAGACTATTCCTGGTCCTCAGGAAAGAAAACTGTTGGCGCCCTGCAACTGAAGCTGTCAAAACTCAACCAGTTTCTCTTTGTTCCCAAATTCAAAGTGTTAACTCTTCAAGCTGGCCTTCATGGTCTTCCCAGGCCAAACGGATGCCTCCCTTCACATTCCTATACAGGAATCCCACAGAAAGTTCCTTCACTTCAGGGCAGGATCCAGTCATTATCAATTTTCTGCTGTGCCCGTTGGCTTGTCTGCTGTACCAAGAGAGTTCACAAAGTGCCTAATGCCAGTAATTGCTTTCTGCAGGACCAAGGGAATAAAAATCTATCCATACCTGGGTAACTGCCTTATACAGTCAGCAAATCCCTCCAAACTACTTCAGTATCTCATATTCACCCATAACCTACCATCTTCACTGGGGTTCACATTGAACCCCCAGAATCTCATCTCTTCTCCAACCCAAAGGATTGTTTTCCCTGGGGGTCCTCCTGGACACCACTCTTCAGAGGGCTTTTCTCCCCCCAGAAAAAGTGTCCTTACTGACAGATAACTTCCAAAGGATCCAAATGAAGGATCAGATTTCAGCAAGGGAATTCCTAAGAGCCCTGGGATACTTCATGCATCCTCATGGTCCCCCGGCTGAACTGCACATGAGGAAGTTGCACTGGTATCTCAGTTGGAGTTTGCATGGCGGGCATAGACTTGCCCTCACAACCCAGCCCCCTCCCCTTAATATTCAGTCCTCAGGGACAGATCCTTACAATGGATGCCTCAGAGGCAGCCTGGGGGACTCGCTTCAGCAACCCACAAACCTAGGGGAAGTGGGAAATTAACATTAGAAACAAGCACATCAACTGGAAAGAACTCATGGCTGTACACAAAAGGCCTAATAGCCTTCACGGAAAAACGGATACCAGGCGTCCTGCTAGTAAAGACCAATAACACCACAGTAATGTGGTACATTAACAGACAAGGAGGAACACATTCCTAGAAAATTTGGGAAACAGTACACTCTCTGGGAATGCATCTCATGGCACAGTACCTTCCAGGAGTACAGAATGTTCTAGCAGACCAGCCCATCAGGAATCATATGGACCCTCACGAGTGGTACCTGCTCCCAAAGATTTTCAGGACCATAACCCAGTCCTGGGGGATACCTCAAGTGGATCTCTTTGCATCCAAACAGAACACACAATTGCAAAACTACCGCACCGAGATCAAACGAAACAGATGCCTTCTCCTTCCAATGGACCCAACTGTTCATTTATGCATTCCCCCCATTCCTCTAATTCCTCAGGTCCTGCTCAGGATAAGGGAGGAAGGCCCAAGAGCAATACTGATATCCCTAGAGTGGCTCAGACAACATTGGTACCCTCTCTTCCTCCAGTTCTCTAACCAGACACAGTGGATTCTGCCTCAGAAGGTGGGACCTCCTCACTCAAAACAAGGGAAGAATTGTTCATCCCAACCTGCCGACCCACAGCTTGGCAGCATGGATGATCCCACAACGGCCAGCACAGGCACCACCTTAAGCAAACAGATGCTAGACATCCTCGGGGAGTCCAGAAGACCTAGCACTAGGAAATCATCTTACAAAGCCAAATGGAAAAGATTCATTATTTGCTGCAAAGAACACCACCTAGAGCCATAGTCAATTCACATTACCAGAATCCAGGAATACCCTGAATATCAGGTACTTTCCTACTCTTCAATTAAAATCCACGCTTCTGCCATGTCTCCTTATGTGCCTTCACACACTCCTATCTTTTCCCACCCACTCTTACGACAATTTCTCATAGGGTTCATACACATTAGGCCTCCCAGAAGGAAGCCTCTGCCTCCATGGGACCTGAACTTTGTTTTAGAAAAATTAACTTTGCCTCCCTTTGGGCCAGCAGCATCTGTTGACCTCAAATTTCTTTTACTACTAGCTCTCACCTCAGCTAGGAGGGTGTCTGAACTGCAGATCCTCATGGCAGTTGATCTCTTTCTTATTTTTCACAAGGATTGGGTTTCTCTTAGGACCAACCCATCCTTCATGCCCAAGTTGATCTCTAACACCTCCCTGAATCAGGCCATCCATCTACCAGCCTTCTTCCCTAACCCTCTGGGGATATAATTCTGCATTCCTTGGATGTTCACAGGTAGCTATGTTTCTACCTGGGTAGTACAAAAGCTTTGAGAAAAAAACTGAACAGTTTTTCATTATCTTTGCTCCTAGTGCAGAAGACAAACCAGCTTCCAAGCAAACTATTTCCAAATGGATCTCCCATTGCATCTCCTTTTGTTATAGCTTTCATGGCAAAGTGCCTCCAGTTGGGATTAGATCTCACTCCACCAGGGCCACTGCTTCTTCTGCTACCTTCATCAAGGGGGTTCCCACCAAGGACATTTTAGAAGCAACAGCATGGTCCTAGGTGCATACCTTCACCAAACACTACCATTTGGCATCCTTCTCCAAATCAAAAGCAAGGTTTGCCACAGCTATCTTGCAGGGCATCCTGTCTTTGCCCCATCATAAACAGTGAAACATGAAAAACATAGTACAGTTGTATACACTTACCATAAATTTAGATGTTTGAGTGTATTCACTATTGCAGTCTTCTTTCCCACCCTCCTACCCCCTTAGCCTACTTATAGGTGTCTTTTGTCTGTGCAGCTCAGCCAAGGGACCCCTTCTTTGGCCTCTCCTCCTCTGCCAGGCTATCCTTTGGGAGTACCTCCAATCTTCTTAGGGCTTCTCTTATTTAGAGGGCAATAAATGACTGATGTTCTCACTCAGGCTGGCTGCCTTTATACCTGAGTGTACTGAAGTCAGTCTGGGCATCTGCCAGCCTGGGAGCCAGAAAGCTTTTTCTCTAGTAGTCAGGCTGACTGAGGGCTTTCAGAGTAGGAAATCGCAGTAGTTAGGACTGCAGCAGTGAATACACTTGAACATCTACATTTATGGCAAGTTTACACAACTTTACTTTCTCTCCTCCTCAGTTGTTTCAGCTCCGTGGGAGAGGGACGGAGTTTCTCCGATCCCTTTGGCTTTCCAGGTTGCAGAAAAGCTTTGTGTGCACAGAGATCTGTCCTCTCACATCTTGGATCCTTTTTGTCCGTCATCGGGTCCAAGCACTGAGCCTCGCCATTCCTGTCGGTACGTCAGCCTACCCTGTGGAGCCTCCATGTTTTTCCCTCTGAGGAGATTCTCCTTTCTTCCAACACTTTTCTGGAATACCCCACGGAAGAGGTCCCGTGGAAGAAGACATGCAAGAGGAGGCAGATAGAATCCCTGATGCAGACCCCCACTGAAGACACTGATTTAATGAGGGAGAAGGATCCCCTCAGTCAAAACCTGATAACGTCTCCTTCAGAGACAGTCTGCAGCTCCTTAAGCAGAAAGGTGGCTGTTCTTCCCAACCACCTCCTTCTGAAGAGTCTGTGTTCATAGAGGCTTTTGGGGGAAGGCCCATCTACGTCTTGGGTGACTCCTTGGCAGAACTCATTGATCTAGTTTCCCGCCGGCTTGGAAGGAGCCAAACACTGTCAAACCCATCCATAAATGCCCAGTGCCCAGACAAATTCCTCAGCCCCCTTCAGACAGATCCCACTAGAGTAAATGATGTCCCAGTTGATCCAATTGTTGTGGCAGCAGCTACGGAAAAGGAGCTGCCTGAGCAAAGCTCTACTCTCCAGCCACTGAACAAGGTGTCCAGAGCGATGGGCAGATTCAGAAAGTGCATTCACACTTCTGCTACCTTCACACTGAGGTTAAATTACTTGGCACACTTTACCTGCTTGCAGTAAGATTTGATCAATGAGTTCTCAAAGTCTTTTCCTGAGACAGTGCCGGAGGATGATCTCAAGAAGGTCTCTCGCCAACTGGCTATAGTATCTTCTGTTACCAATTCCTCTGAGAGGTTGATCTCCCATGCAGCAGAAGGTAACTCAAGAGCAGCAGTTCGGGCATAGCCATTAGGAAACATGCCTGGATGAGGCTTTGTGATTTTGCAGAAGCTTTCAAGGCACCCTTTGTTAGTGCCCCGTTTGTAGGCTCTTCCTTGTTTTGGCCATCAGTGAAAGAAATGCTAACCCGTAGTGAATAAGAAAGACCATGTCTGTTGTGGGGATCAAGTTTTCTATCCCTCAGAGAACCGTTTCCAGAAACCAGTGGAGAGGGAGGAAAACTTGGTTCTGAAAGTCTCGGGGACCTTTCCAAGGCGCTCACTGAAACACTTAGTCTGGAGACAGACTGGGAGGTTTTAATGGTAAGCATCACCATAGAGGCAGATGGGGTCCACAGAACCAGGCTTTCAGAGATTCTTTCTCTGAGAGGCCCCATCAGCACTCCTGAAACACTGCCCGACTGTCCATCTGTGGAGACATTCGGGGGTTGACTGTCCCTGCACTTAGACAGCTGGACAAATCTTACAAATGACACTTGGGTGCTAAGCATAATATCCAGAGGTTATTACATTCCCTTTTCCCTTTCCTCCAGAAACCAGGAGGAAATTTCCCAGCGTTCCACCCAGTCAGAGGGAGTATTCACCTCAAGAAGTTCAAACGCTGCTGCAAAAGAGAGTCATCCAAAAGGTCTTGACCAAACAAATTGGATCTAGAACTTATTCCCCACTTCTTTTTGGTGCCAAAGAAAACAGGGGATCTCAGTCTAAGTGGATCTAAGTAGTCTGAATCAGTATGTCAAGAAGTGGAAGTTCCAGTTGGTTAGGGTCCAGTCCATCCTACTTCTGCGCAAGGGCAATTGGATGTGCTCACTATTTCTCCAGAATGCATACTATCACATCAAAATAGGTGCTTTGGGAGTCGCTTGCACTTTCGGCTGGGAGCCACTCACTGCCAGTTCAGAGCACTGCCCTTTGGATTCACCACAGCCCCCAGGTGTTTACCAAATGCATGGCGGTTGTAGCAACTCATCTGAGGCTAAGAGGATTCCAGGTGTTTGCATATTTAGACAATTGGCTCCTCACTGCACCAACAAGGCATCAACTACTACGAGCCAGGGGTTACTTGCTTCAGATCACAAACTCCCTAGGTATTGCGGTAAATTTTGCAAAATCCAATCGGACTCCAGACACTAGACTTTATAGGGTTGAGGCTGGACAGCACAACTGAAGTAGCTTCATTACCTCTTCACTGCATCACATCTCTGAAAAATCAGGTGTGGGACATACTGTCTCGTCCACCATCCCTAGCAGTGAAATTGGTGTTACAAGTTCTTGGATCAGTGTTGGCTGTCATTATTCTAGTTCCTCTAGCGTGATTCTTCATGCAAACCCTCCAATGGACTCTGGCAGTACAGTGATCTGTTCTTTACCAGCCTCTGTTCCCATCAAACTTACCCCATTTTGTAAATGGCATATTCGACGGTGGATACAGACAGACAGACCTGTTCTTGGGCAGGCCATTCCCCCCGATAGCTATGGTGACCTCTGATGCTTTTCAACTAGGGTGGGGTGTATTTCAAGTGAAAGATGGTCCAAGGCATGTCACCACTCTTGGAGACCAAGTTGCATACCAGTGTCCTAAAGATGAGAGCAGTCCTAACATTGCATGCCTTTCAGGATATTCTCACTTTGGGGAGTACTGCTGCCCATTCCGACATGTCAGTAGTCTGGTACATCAACAAACAAGGAGGAATCTATTCATATCCATTGTGCAGAGAGGCCATGAGGGCCTGGGAATGGGCGATCTCTTCAGATTGCTTTCTAACTGCAACACATAATCCAGGGGAAATCCAACATGCTGGCAGACGGTCTCAGCAAGTCCATTCTGCTTCCACATGAGTGGTCCTTCAAGCCATCAGTTGTGAGCATGATTTTCAGCCATTGGGGGTAAACTTGATACCATCTATTCACCTCTCCCCTCAGCAACAAGTGTAGCAAGTATTTCTCTATGATCCTATCTCCAGGGGACTCACCAAGGGATGCTGTGTTTCACAGTTGGCCCCTTGGTCTACTTTATGCCTACCCTCTTCTACACGATTGGCCCTTGGGTTTCTTTTATGCCTACCCTTGATCCCAACATTTCTAGAGAAAGCAAGCAGGCTGATGAACTCAGTCATCGTCATTGCCCTCTTCTGGGGTGGATAAGTATGTACCCCTTCCTCTGGTCTCACCTCAGATATCCTCTGTGGTTATTGGAGCCCACTCAGGACCTCCTGTCTCACCCGTCAGAATTCCAGTATCCCAGTCTCCACATCCTCAAACTGACCTCATGGTTTCTCCACTTGCAGTGATAGTAAGATGGTCCAGACTCACTTCCCCAGTCCCTGATATTTTTTTGGCTTCCCAAAAAGCTTCCACTGGGAAAGTCTACAAAAGTAAGTGGAAAAGATTTTTTGCATCAGCTTCTAAAGAAAACATTGACCCTTTTTCAGGCCGTACTTCAGCCATCCTTTTGTTTCTTACTACTGTTTTTAAAGAAGGAGCTAGTTTCTCTACAATCAAGCTGCAGCTAGCTGCAATATCCAGATCTGAAGTAGTTAACTTTATTTGTCCATCATTGCAAAGATAAAAATAAAAACTGCTGCACACCGTATCGTTAAGAACACCAACTGTATAAAAGCCAGAATAAGTCTATTAAATAAAAACTGTTGGTGTCCGCTCCAATTACCTTTTAGCTTGTAAGGAAGCGAAAAGCAAAAAGCAAAAAATTCCACAGCACACAAATAGTCCCGGTCTATTCAGACCACAAATGGAGCAAAACACGACTTTGCAGTCCAATGATAGAAACGACTGTACAGTCCAACGACACACAATGTTAGAGACTCCAAAATGGTATAAAAAATCTGCTTTATTGGATCCACAAGTTAGATGGTTAGCGCTTTCGCAATAGATGCTTTGTCAAACCAATACACTTTCTTTTAAAAAATGCATTCCTTATATACTCAACTAATTCTAACAGGATAATTAAAAACAATTAACTTCTTAAAGAAGTATACCATACTTCACATTAATGAAATATATATATCTTGAAAATAAAGGTATATATATGTGGAATGTAGTTGAAATGTCTTAAAATGACATTTATCAATATCTAAAATACAATTTAGAAACTCACATAATACAATACTTATACAACATATATATATATATATATATATATATATATATATATATATATATATATATATATATACACACACACATGTACACAATTCACAAAGCATAATGTATACATATGTTAAAATAACTTGTAATATAAAAGTAAATCTATATATTCACAAAAACACATTCACATAAGAGGATGTAAAAAACCAAGTACACATACCCACATAGCAAATATGCATATATAATAAATACATATGTACCTATATATATATATATATATATATATATATATATATATATATATATATATATACATATATATATATATACATATATATATGTATGTATATATATATATATATATATATATATTAAAATATATATATATTGTATATAAAAATGTGTGATGTGTGTAAGATATATATCTATACACACATATATATATGAAATACAGAACTTCTGCTTTAAAAACTTCATAAAGACATCAATCAACAAGGTCTAGCTCTCCTATTTTTTAATATGGGTTTCAAAGGGACCCTATCATTCAGCCCAGGGGCACAATGTGCTCTAGTTTTTATAATCCATTGGGCTTCCACAGATTCTGTTAAGTTCTTTATATCGCCCCCTCTGGGGCTAGGTTGTAATGATTGTAAAACAGAAAATGTGAAATTATGTGTATTATCATTAGCTAAAATGTGCTTTGATAGTGCATTAACTTGTGACTTTATTCGCATCTGATAGAGATGTTCCCGAATACGCTCTTTTAACATCCTATCCGTTTTTCCTATATAAAAAGACATACAAGATACGCATCTAGCTAAATATATACTTCTTCCCTTGGGGACAATTACAATTCAGACCGACAACATGTCGGTCGTCTGGTATATCAACAAACAAGGGGGAACCAGGTCCTATCCACTTTGCCGAGAGGCCATGAGAGTGTGGGAATGGGCGATGTCCACCAATCGCTTTCTCATAGCGGTGCACATTCCGGGACGGTCCAACATTTTGGCAGACTGACTGAGTCGAACCATCCTCTCACCGTACTAGTGGTCTCTGAACCCCAGAATAGCAAAGCAGATCTTCTCCAAATGGGGTCAACCTCGTTGCGATCTCTTCGCCTCTCCTTCGAACGCAAAGTGCAGTGTCTACTTTGCTCTAATTCCTTCACCCGGGGAATCCCCCAGAGACGCTCTGGTGCATGTTTGGCCAGCCGGTCTATATTATGCTTACCCTCCTCTGCCCCTGATGCTAACGTTTTTACAGAAAGCCAGATGGTTGGGAAGCAGAATAATCCTCATTGCCCCATTCTGGCCTCGTCAAGCTTGGTTCCCATATCTATGGTCTCATTTAGTGAATCCCCCATGGATTCTAAATCCCATTCCGGATCTGATTTCTCACCCATCAGGCCTGTCAACCCCGAATCTGGACAACCTCAAGCTCACAGCTTGGTTGATCCAGTTCCAGTGATAGCTAGGACTCCTGGTATCTTGTCCCCTGTCAAGACTATTCTAGTAGCCGCTCGCAAACCATCTACTAGAAGAATTTATAATAGCAAATGGAAGCGTTTTTCTATATTTGGGCGGAGCATCAGAACTTAGATCCCTTTACAGCTCCGTTGCCAGCAGTACTAGATTTTCTGTCAGGATTATTCGACCAAGGTGCTAGCTCTTCTACGGTCAAAGTCCAGTTGGCTGCAATCTCTCATTATCATGTTGGCAGTGATCTCGGCCCTTTGACTTCGTCCAAATTATGTAAGACCTTCCTAAAAGGCACTTTCCTACTAAGACCTCCGGTTAAAGATGCAGTCCCTCCTTGGGATTTAACTCTTGTACATCAGTCTCTAACAGCTCCTCCCTTTGAGCCTGCAACTTCGGTGGATCTGAAATACTTATCTTGGAAGACAGTTTTTCTTGTTGCCATAACTTCGGCCAGAAGGGTCTCGGAGCTTCAAGCCCTTTGCGCCAAGCCACCGTATTTGATTTTTCACAAAGATAGAGTCTCACTCAGGACCAACCCCCCTTTTCTGCCCAGAATTGCTTCGGAGTCTAATATCAACCAATCTATTAATTTACCAGTCTTTCCAAATTATCAGATCAAAGGTGAATACAAGTTGCACACTCTAGACGTACATAAGCAACTAAGATTCTATTTGCACAGGACAGCTGATCACAGGAAATCAGACCAGCTTTTTGTATCCTTTGCTAAATCCTCTTTGGGAAAACCTGTTTCAAAAGTCACATTGTCCAGATGGATTTCCCAATGTATTCTTTTGGCATATGAGAGTTGTGGTCGGCCTGCACCTCAAGGAGTCCATGCCCATTCTACTCGGTCGATTTCTACATCTGCTGCTTTTCGATCTAGGGTGTCGTTGGATGACATTTGTTCAGCAGCCACTTGGGCTTCATCTCATACATTTATAAACCATTACAAGTTGGATATGATTTCCAGAGGGAGAGCATCCTTTGGCTCTGCAGTGCTCCGGAACATCCTTCCATGAGGACCTCCCAAGAATCGGGTAGCTGGGGACTCTGTCCCATAGGTTGATGGACAAATGAAGTTAACTACTTCAGATTAAGAAGTTATGTACTCACCATAACGTTCCATCTGAGTAGGTAAACTTCATTTGTCAGCAACCGTCCCTCCCTCCGTCCCCCTAACCTATATGGATGTTCAAAGGACTCCTGCTTTCATGGCGGATTGTCTCTAGGTTAGAGTATGGAGGTGGTTCTTGGTATCGTATGGTTTATGGATAAGCAAACTCGATCTGAGGTCAGGAAGGGATAGCAGGGGATTATGGGTAAGGGGAGGAGCTTGGAGCTCGGATCTTAGCTGTTGGAAGTTGCTGGCTTGGATCCGATAACCCATAGGTTGCTGACAAATGAAGTTTACCTACTCAGATGGAATGTTATGGTGAGTACATAACTTCTTATTTTCATACTGGAACTTAATCCTTATCTCTGTCAACTTCCAGGTTATGTAAAGCCTTTATGAAAGGAGTTTTTCTGCTTAGACACACCCCTCTTCTCCCTTGGATCTCACATTGGTACTCCAGAGGCTGACCAAGAAATCATTTGAGCCAGCGAATAATTGTGACGTGAAGTTTCTTTCCTGGAAAACAATCTTTTTGGTAGCTATTATTTTGGCAAAAAGAGTTTCTGAACTCCAGGCATCATTTACTACATTGTTTTTCATAAGGACAGAGTATCACTACCTTCCTTTATGCCTAAAGTGGCCACGGAAGCAAACATTAAGCAATTAATTCAGTTGCCCGTTTAATTTCCCAGCTTTACTAATAAGGGTGACTATATGCTGCATTTTCTTGACGTTCATAGGCAACTGTGTTTTTATCTTCACAAACAAATAATTTCAGGAAATCTGATCAACTGTTTGCATCCTTCTCACCTAACAGTTTAGGTTGAGCAGTTTCCAGAATTACTGTGGCCAAATGGATTACTGACTGCATTTCACTGGTTTATTCTCAGAATGGTGTGAAATGGTCTTGTCCTCCTACAGCCCTCTCTGCCAGGTTTATGGCTACGTCATCTGCTTTTTCTTCCAGAACTTCAGTTGATATTTTGTTGTCTGTTGGTCAAAAACTCATACCTTTGTCACACATTAGAAATTGGACATTGTCTCCAGAAGCAGGGCTTCATTTGGCTCGACAGTGCTGCAGCATATCCTTCCTTAAGGGCCTCCCAAGAGGGTCTTTGTCAAGTCTTCGAAATTTTGAGTGTTCGAAGATTGACTTTCAGTGGCACTGTATGGTGCAGATAGGGAGAATTTCCCTTTTCTGCACTGAAGTGTGGTCTGAGAGTTGGTATATTTAAGTAGGGGGAGGTGTGGGGATGCAGTGGGGGCTTGCCTCCCTGCTCACACTGTTAAGGTGTGTTTTTCTTTTTTTTTTTTGTCTGATATTTGAACATCCAAATGTAGAACATTTGGTCTCGACCATGTAACGTTCGACATTTTGGATGTTCGAATATTTAACATAGACCCTCCCAAGAGTTACTTAGCTGGGGACTCAGATCCATCAGTGAGGAAGAAAGAAAATGACAACATCAGATTTAGAAGTTATATACTTGTCATAACTCGGCATTTGTGCTGTCTGTTTTATTCTTCCTCACCATCCCCAAGCATTTCCACTTTTAGGAAAATGTTTAGATATTATTGGAACCCTCAGTTTCCAGGTTTGAGCCTCATTTCTTCTATCTATCATTTTTATAACTCTGTAGGCACTATGGTAGCAAACTCGATCTGAGGAGTTGGGGATGGTTTAGTGCATTATGGGAAGAAGGAGGAGCTCAAGACTTAGATCCAAGTCTTGGAAGTGAGGCTGAGTCAGATCCGTGACCCATCAGTGAGGAAAAATGAAAATAGACAACACAGATGCCAAGTTATGGTAAGTACATAACTTCTAAAGCTCAGCTGTTCATTTTTATCCCCTTAACAATCACTTGAATTTGAGTCACCTGCAATGCATTCAGGAGACAGTCTCCATGTAACTGGCTTTGCAGTGTGTACATGATGATATTCTTCTGTTGCCCTATGCTCCTTTTGAGCCACATTTGTATTGTAAGAGATTATGGTTTGTGTTAAAAGTATACATCTCTTGGCTTTGTGGGCAGTATATCCTATGCACTGTGCTGCCAGACATTGTAATGCTTTTCATTCTGTTTAAATTCTATATCATCAGAAATAAAGGTGGTATTTAAGTAGGTATTCCTATGTTTACTGTTTGTACTTGAATCTGCAGTCTCGAGTAAGTGTGTTATTTGGCTTTCAGTAAAATCTGCATAATTTCCTTTCAAAATGTGTCACAACATTGTTTCATCATGCAGCTCATTGCAGCAAGCTGTTTGAGCTTATTCATAGATGAATAGGTATTACAGGTATTCAGAGACTGGAAGCTTGACACCTGTGGCCGTGCAAGAGAACTGCAAGTAAGATATTTAGTGCCTTTATAAAAGAAGTAATTTGTCCATGCTTTATTGCTTAAATAAAGAAAAAAGATTGTGCATGTCAGTTTAGGAGCTTGCAACTAATAAAAATAAGGAAATCATTGGAAAATCAGTTTACTGATGCCGTCTAGAAGAAATGCCTAGAAATACTAGTTGTGGATAACTTTAAGTTATGGGAATGCAGTGGGAAAGACTTTGGCTGTGAAATAAGATATGTAGGATGGCTGCTGCCAAGTTCATTTTGGTGTAGAACAAGTTGAAAAATATTCATAGCGTTCTTAGAGAGATGCAGGGGATTTTGTACTGTGTAGTTGATATATCAAGAGTTGTTAAAGCTTTTATGCTCTTATTTTGAGGTAAACTGTTTAGTAGCTGTACTGCTGGTATCATTTTTCTTGAGAGTGCTGTCTTTTTTAACAAATTGAGTGCATTTTCCTTTTGGCACATGCCATTGATTCACTGTACTGGACAAAGGAGGTTACACCAAGCTAACTACTTCCCAGTATTCTGTAGTTTGGCTGCTATTCTAATTTCTGCATTTGAAATTTTCTCTTTTTGTCTGGAAAAATAGCACCTTCATAGTGTTTCTATGGTCGTAAGTTGGCATTAAGGGAGAGCACTGGACATTCATAGTGTTTGTGTGTACTGTCAGAATTATGTAGCACTTAATATAGTTTAAAAATAGTAATGTCATTTTTGCTGGAGATTGCTTGAGAGGTTTCTAGACAGCTACCATAAGTAGGCAACATGTGTGTTTGTTAATTCCATTTATAACTGGAGCTAGCACCCCCTTAACCCCTTATTCACCCATCATTAATACATGCTAGGGTTATCTGTTTGTGTTTTACTTGTGTATGACTGTCTATATGCTTATTTACGTTTCTTTCTAAATGAAGTAATGCCCAGTCGGTGTGGGATTAAAATAAAACTGTATTTCTGCACAACACTAAACTATGTCCACTTATGTAGCTGCACTCACTTAAGATTGGGGGTGTAGATGTTTATGTAGCTGTGCTCATTTTGCTACTGTACTACCATTGCAGTTTAGCATTTATGCTTGGTCCATTGTGTTCTCCATTATCACTCAGCAAATTTCTACGTTGTCTCCCTTTTTTAGTTGTGACTGAATTACGACAGCAAAGCTTTACAGAAAGTGTTAAAGGTTTAGTCAAAGAAAGTGCTGTGAAATGGTACAGCCAGCCTCAGCACTTACAAGTTGGCAGTGATGAATCAGCCAGTGCAGGACTTACTGGACATTAATTCTTCTGGCTCCACATGAGAGCCAGAGAGGTATAAGGTGAGATGGCGGAAGGCTAAACCTTAGTCAAATCTTCAGCCTGTTTCCAAGTGCTGAGCTTTGGCCTTTTAAGATCTTACTTATGGTAAGCTGCTCATATATGAAGGGTGTTTATCTTCCACCCTTATAATTGGGTCAGCCATGGGTTGGGAGGTGCCAGCCCACCACAGATTCCTGATGGAAAGACCCAGACACTGTGCATTATACTTTCCATGCTGAGCCACACAGTTGTCATAGAAAGAATGGCCCAGGAATCCCCAAGTTACATCTCTAAAGGTGGTCTTAGGCCTAGAAGTCTACTTCTGAGTCAGAGCAGAAAGAACTGACTGCATTAGTGTGGTGCCTGAACCATGATTTAAATGAGCTGCCTTACTAGTCAGAAGCATAAGACGTCAACAACCCCCCCATACACGTGTACATCCACACACACACGTACTGTGCAACAGTTGGTTCACATAAATACACACAACACAGGTAAATGGCTAGAGATAATAGAAAGCAGCTGCATGTTTGGAAACAGCAATTATTTCTAATGATTTTCATTTGCATATAGCAATAAACAAATGGGAGTAGTTGTCCTGTACTGCAGTTTCTACTGCTTCTCTGTATTTTTTATTTTATTTTGTTTGCATTTGTTGACTGGGTTAATCCTACGAGGCTAGTGGACTCTTTTCAGGGGAGACTCAGTGTAGTGGTTATACTGAGTAGTGGGAAATTTGGACACAACACTGGGGAAGTTCCCTGCCTCTCTTTGATAAGTGCTGTGGGATAGTTTACTTCATCTGAGCTGCCACCACCAACTCTGGCAGATGGGTCAGATAGGTTCTCGGGCTATCATCTTATCCTTGGGACAGCACACTGAGGAGTGCAGCACCCTGTAATGCTGCAATGTAGTGTTAGTAATGGAAAATTAATTATGTCACCTAAGATGGGGACAGAACCCACAGCCTTATGCTCTTACAGCAATGCAGGGAAATGTGCTACCTGTTGGGCCACTGACTACGTATATACTTAAATGCCCTCCCCTTATGGGTGATTGCTTATCTGTGTTCTATCAGTATGTGATCTGGGAAATGTGGGTGCTGTTGTGCTTTTGTATCCTGTCTCAGAGGCACCATGATGTGTGTAGACAGGACTCATGGGCATCCTGAGTAGCAAAGCTTAAGATCAAAGAAGCACTTGTTGTGGGAAGGTTCTTAAGAAGGAAATTTTATAACCATAACAAAACACCCTCTCAGAGACCATCTGATATGGTTGGTACCTTTTTTTTAAAGTCATTTGTTATCTGGATAAACCCCACCAAAACATTGTTTGCCTACTGCAAGTCACTTGATTAAATGGAGGCTGGGTTAATAAAACCCTAGGATTCAGGCTGAAGCACATTAACAGCTCGTAGTCTTCATTATGTGTGTATTAAACTACCAGAATCTTATTACTCGCACCTTGAACTTTTATTAACATATCAGACTTTATGCAGTTTGTGCATACCTCATGCATGGTATACTATATGTATTTACTCTGAGGGCATTCACTTGTTAACATACTTTTGCCACTGTAATTTATCATGTAAATCTTATTTCTGTTACACAGCAAGCCACATTTTAATTTCAAATGGTTAATTCCTTCATACAGTAGCTTTTACTTGTCCTAATCCAAAAACATCAAAAAAATGTTTTCCAGCTTTATCACATGATGGTGAGCCTGTATATTAACTCACTTTTCTCCAAGTTTAGTTTAAAATCTTAAGATTATACAAAAATATTTTATAACCGTTTCGATCTGTCTTTATAAAACGTCCTTATTGTCCCTTAGAATAGATTATGTGGTAGTCTTGTCTCTGATATACCTATATTTGTATTTATCTTTTTCTGATATCAATTTTTTTTGTGTAATTTCCCCATTCTGTTACAATTTCTACCCCTTTCTTGAGTCATCAAGCTATTCATAAGTTTTTGTATTGCTTTTATGCTTGGGGGATCTTGCTTCTTTCATGTTATCACTTTTTTGAGATGATCCATAATAAAAATAATAATACTTTTGCTTTTTTATAAGATTCATATCGTCTATTATTCTGCACTGTAAAAGAAGGTCCTCTTCCCCTGTTTATACTGAAACTCCCGGGATTGTACCAACAGTCTGACACAAGTCAACATACAAGATATTCAACACCTCACATATCCTAAACTTATGTCTCCAGTCCCCCACATTTTTGCTGACATTTCCAACATTTATTGTCTATCACTGGAAGCATTCAGTTATCCTGTTTGTGTGTAAAAATATTTATGCAGCCATTTTCATCTAAATGTCTGGAACTTTATTGAGTTAGTAACTTTTTTGGGAGTCACATATTTCTATCCATCTCCTACCAATCTCATTCTCTCCTAATGTTTTTTCCCCACTGTAGGACATTTTTTTGTCTGCACTGTACATTCCCTTTTTCCAGTGAAGCTTTGTAAAGCCTACTTACTAGCCTGTCCCTTTTTGCTTCTGTTAAAATGTGTATTGAACGTTTTTTCTTTTGCTGTTTTTTACTTTTTTGTACTTTATTAAAATCTTAAGAAGCTCTTTATATGTTATTTATTCTCACCTATCAGTATTGTATCTTTCCCTTAGTTCTGATCCTTTTATTCTCTTTCCTCTGCTTCTTAACTGCTCCCAGTAAAATATTTTAGTTTGCCCCCCCCACCAGTCTTTTGCTAAATCCATATTCATTCTAAACTCTGACTTGGTCATTCCTGTTGGATTCACCTTGAAGTTCAACCAAGCTCTCTCTCCCCTCATTAGAGTGGTCTTTAATTTCTTTGCCAGGATTGATAAGCACATTTATATCCCCTTTTAATTTTAATCCCAACATCCATATCGTTAGATTAGTATTTTCTAATCACAGTAACGTGTCCTTCCAATTTGACTGGTATTTATGTCTTGGAGGTAGTATAGCAACCTTAACTGAGTCGTTGCCGGTCACCCTACTCTTATTGAACTTGGCATTTTATCCATAGGTTCTTAGGTTGGTACTAGGCTATCGGCCCTAGGGCCTATGCAAGCCTAGCCATAACAATTCCTATAGGTTCACAGGTTGGTACTAGGATATCGGCCCTAGGGCCTATGCAAGCCTAGCCATAACAATTCCTATAGGTTCATAGGTTGGTCTAAAAGGTTGCTCCTCCCCAGGGAGACGCACACACACACACAGTTGGCAAGTGCAGGATTCAAACCCCTACCTAACTACATTATGATACTACAGCAGTACGCATTTACACGATGCGCTATACACATTACTGTTTCTTTTACTTCATTTGGATTTGTATACCTTATGAATGAACAATCATTGCACTTATTGAAGCCATTCAGATATACTAGAATGTGGTGAAATATTAGTCATTATGAGTTAATGCTAGGCTGAAGCTGCAGTAGTTGTATGAAATGTATAAGCAAGAAGTCTTTGAAATCACATAGTCAAGCAATTGTACTTTTTCAGACTATTTAAATACAATAGAATATGACCAAGTATTGGCCACATGAAGGTCTTGGTACACAATTTGGTGACGTTTCAATTCTAAGAAAATGTTAAAATTAGGTTTTGGTTGTACTATGGTGAATTGTAAATATATGGTTGAGTAATTGTGACATTTATTGAAGCTGTACATATACTACAGAATGTAGTGAAGTTTCCACTATCTGAAAGTGTTAATATGTTTGGACTCTAATTATGGTGATGTATTAGGTTCATGGGTACTTACTAGGTTGTTGATCTGTGAGGATCTTAAGAAGCTCATTTTACATTCCCATGGTAGTTATTAGTCTTTATGTTTTGCATGCAAATAACCCAGAGATGAGCACAGCAAATTTTTGGTTACCCATCCATTCATCCAAATTACCTTTGACTATAGTAAGAGAAGTATTATGCTTTATTTTGTTCCATAGAGGTGGTATTCTCTGAAATACAGACCGGTCCATCCATGTACTATTTTGCAAAAGAGATCGATATCCCTTATGTAGGTGTTTATGCCATTAGTCTTTATAATCTATAATAAGTCTGACAGAATAGGGTTTGTTGATTCTCTGTACCCAAGGCAGAGGTAGTCTCTTAGTAATCTGTATGACTCTGAGAAGAGAGACCAAGTTTTGAGACGGTCTGCAAAGCTTTTATGATTTAGGCCCTTGATTTTTTTTTAAGTGAGAAAGTGTTGCGATCATTCCATGTGTAACAAGTGTTTGGATAGGTACATTCTGAAAGGATATTATACTCGCTGATCAGCCCAATGAGTGTCAAGTACAATCCCTGGTTCTGGACATAATTCCTTGAGATATAAGTTGTGTAATGAAAAAGGGCTTCCTTACAACAAAAGGTATATGATGATCAAAGGGCAGTTCTTTGTCAGCATAGGTTTCCAGATCCCTGACTATGAGATCAAGTTTAAAGTGTGTGTTGTCAATGTGAAGTTGCAAGAGGAGATATGGAAGAGCTGTCTGATCTTGTAGCCCAGGCAGGTATGACCCTAGCCCTGAGTAGCATCCTGCCATCGCCCAGAATGATACCACAGTACAAGGACAAAATGATTGACTTCAACAATTGGCTAAGCTTCTGGTGTCATTCTATGGGGATCCAGTATCTGTCTGCCTGGGATGACATAGTTGACAGACCATGATGCTTTGCCAGAGATGGCCTACACCTGTCACCCCTGGGATACCGGATACTAGCTAAGGGTCTTGCCGCCCCCTATAGTGCCTTTTTTAGGCAAGGTTCAAATGACAAATTCACCATCATAACAGGAACAGGCAAGCAAAAACTGAAGGTAATGCTACTCTATGCTAGAAGTCTAAATCTCAAAATGCACTCACTCGAGGCACTCCTTAAAACGGAGAACATCGATATCTGTGCAGTGACTAAGACCTGGTTCAAGGCTCTAGAGAGCATCCCTGCTTTACCAGGCTATAACTCATACCACACTTTTTGGCCATCTAACCTGGACCAGAACACCAAAGACGGTGGTGTCCGTATTCATTAAGGATATCCACACCTCCAGGCTAGTTGCACAGCATAATGCATCTGAGGTTATCCAAGTGCAATTAACTCTGGGCAAAACTGCAGTCCAAATTGTAGCTTGCTATAGATCCCCCACCATGCCCCAGGATTCCCACTCCTCTTTTCTTGATGTACTGGAAAATATTAGGGTTCAACCAAACACCCTAATAATTGGCGATTTCAACTACCCCACCATTAACTGAAAAAACTACTCATGTTCCAACTCCTTCACTCAACGCTGTCTGGAATTCACAAATTCCAATGTCCTGGATCAACTTATCCACACCCCCACCAGGGGCAACAGTATCCTAGACCTAGTCATTACCAACATGAGTGACCGGTGTTCCTTACCTGAAGTCAACTCCTCATTGGTCAGATCTGACCATAAGCTAATCACCCTAGATATCCGCATCCCGCCCCCAACCACCATTAAAGAAACCACAGTAAAAAATGTCTCCAAAGCCAATTTCATGATTCTTAAAACAGAAGTGGCGAACTTCATGACACCCATGCAGATGGACAGTACAGTTACGACTGCTGAATTCTACACAAATGCACTCTATAAGCTCTTGCAAGAGTGCATGGATCGTGCGATCCCAAACAGAACCAAGACTCTAGCCTCCAAAAAAAGGAAGCCAATGTGGTGGTCCCTTGCCATAAACAAACTCTACAACAGAAGGAAAAAGCTGTTGCAAAAGAGAGTAAAATCCCATGAGTGGAGAAGCTCCCAGGTCAGCCTCAGTAAGAAGCTGAGATCCTTTATAAGATCCTCCAAAGCTAGCTATGAAAACCAAATCACCACTAATTCTATGGGCAGCCACAAAGCATTCTATAGCTATGTCAAGAATCTAATGACAACACCCAAATTTGCTCTGAGTTTTACAGCACAACGGCACGAAAATTACAGAACCAACTGATATTGCCAACATTCTGGCAGATAGGTTCAGTGCTAACTTTACCCGCCCTCTCACCTCCTAAAGGGCCCGTGTCTATACAGGAAGAATCCAGAGTCCCTGTAATCACATCTATGCAGGTAAAAGCTGCACTCTCTAAAACCAAAAACACAGCATCCATGGGACCGGATAACTTCCCAGGCTGCATTTTACACGAACTTCAGAACAAACTGGCTCCCCACCTAAGCACCATGTTCAGTCATTAGTCTCACATCAGGCTTTGTGCCCACTGAATGGCATGCAGTAACAGTTATCCCACTCCACGAAGGGGGAGCCACCACTGATCCTGGGAACTATCGCCCTATTAGCCTGACGAGCCTGGTCTGCAAGGCCATGGAACGTATCATCGTGGAACTCATAAACGAAGACACTGGTAATCTTCAAACTCTGGACCCCACCCAGTTCGGGTTTGTGAAAGGCAGATCATGCCTTTAGAACCTGATAGACTTCTTTGAGGCAGTCATCAAAGCCGTAGATGAGGGTAAGGTGGTTCACACACAGCCTATCTTGACCTCACCAAGGCTTTCGATACCATCCCCCATTCTGAAATTATAGCTAAACTCACTAAACTAGGTATAAATCCCTACGTCACAAGTTGGATTGCCAACTGGCTCACTGACAAAACCCACACTGTAAAAGTTGCAGACTCCAAATCTGACTTCAAACCAGTGACAAGTTGAGTACCACAGGGTTCAGTCGTGGGACCTCTCCTGTTTGGTATCTACCTCTCTGAAGTACGGGCTAACACAGTAGGCCTTTGGCTAATGAAATTCACAAATGACTGCAAACTAGGAGCCATAGTCGAGTACCCAAATGATGTGGACATCCTACAGAAGGGTCTCACTGAGACGGATGCCTGCTGTCAGAGGCATGGCCTCAAGCTCAGTGCCAAAAAGTGCATTGTCATCCCCTTTGGTAAAAACTCTGTACCCATGAACTACCATGTAAACGGCAGTCTACTTAACGCCGAATGTGTGATAAAAGACCTTGGGACCCAGGTGGACAGTAGTGTCTCCTTTGATAATCACATCGCCACAGTAGTCAGGAAATCCTTCTATCTGGCACACCTCATCACAAAAGGGTTCTCATCCAGGAAAAAAAGAGGTCATTGTTCCCCTCTACTCGTCACTCATTAGACCCATTATAGAGTACAACGCCCCTTTTGGAATGTACTTCACAAGACATCTGCAGCAGCTGGAAAGGCCACAGAAGTACCTGACGAGGAGGATTACTGGCCTCAAACAAATGCCTTACACTGATCTTCTCAAAAAACACCAGCTTTACTCTGTAGCGTATCACCTACTCCGAGGTGATCTCTGCCTAACATATAAAGCTATGTTAAACCCAGAGCTGTTGGACATGCTACACCTAAAGAAATCCCAATCCCTCCGAGCTACACGCTCTAGGGACCTAAACATTGTCACCACAATAAACAGGACATGCTGGAGGGATAGATTCCTGTCCCAGAGACTTCCTATACTCGAACAAGCTACCCATCTATGTTAAGCAAAGTTCCTCATTAGCAAAATCTTGATGAGTGGATGGGAAATAGGAAATACACCTTGGGGATCACTTCTGTGGCTCTGCTTGACAGGGGCACAGGAAATTAACTTTCTTGGGTGGCGTAAGCCAGGGATCCTTGTTGGCTAGGCTTACTTAGGCCCTTGGGCCGATAGCCTAGTACCTACCTGTGAAACTATCTGTTGAAGGATACAATTATAGACTTCTTGACATTTAGTATTAGTCAGTGGTTCTGACAACAGCTGTTTGGGACAGGCCCTCTTGAAGGATCTTGGCAAATTTTGGGGAGTTTATGATGGCACCAGTCATCTACAAACTTGGTCAGCCATCAGCCCTTAACATTAGCTTTGAGCTCTGTAAGTAAATGGTAAAGAGAAGTGTTCCATGGATTAAACTTTGTGTTTTACCGCTAGTGACAAGTCTTTTTGAGGAGGTAGAGCCGCTAACCTTAACGTCATGTGCTCTATTTATTATCCAGTTTGATCTCCGTTGAGTTACTTGGGGGTTGACATTTAGCTGGGAGGTTTTATCTATGGTACCGGAGTGTTTGATGGTCTTGAACTTCTTTGCAAGGCCTAGATATGTAATATGTACTGTTTTGCCCTCATCCTTTGCTTCAGTTACATAGGCAGTACCATCTCTTGATGAATTCTTATTTATTAATTCCATAATATGATCCTTTCCTTAACCTTGTTTGTCTTTGTTGACTGGGAAAATCAGACTGGACCAATCCCATTTTCAGTGAAGGCCCGGGAGAAAAGCCCCATCAAAAATACATTTATGTTAACATTTACAGTTTCAAGAGAAACATTTGTTACATAACAGGAGTATAGTAAGTATTGTTTACTTTAGTAAATTTGCTCAGTGTGTCTATTACCACAGAGTTTAAATGTAGTTTAAGTAAAACAGTAAACCTTGGCAGTGTACTGACAAGTCAGGCTTATGGATTTATAATTTCCCAGTCTGTTGAAACCCCCACCTTTCTTAATTTAAGGGAATGAGACTTGCTTTCCTCCAATCATTCCTACATAAAACCTGTGTGTGGCTGATATTGAGTAGCTTCTGTAGAGGGTCAGACAAGCCATGTTTCAGGCTGACTAGTAGGCAGCCCGGTTATGTTATCTGGCCATACAGACAGTGTTCGTGGCCTTAGGCAGCACCTAGTAAACTTGTTCTTGGAACATGGGGATGTTGGTGTGAGTATGTGATTTGACAATATTGGAGGCTGGGTGAAGTTTGGGCTAAATTTGTCTGCTTGTAGATTGGGTATCTCCCTTGGGTCTGAATATGTGATATTTGCTATTGGCTCTGCACATTGTTGGGCATTTTCTGAATTTTTTAACATAAAAGTCATATGTATTAACTGTATGGCTGAGAAATCTATGTACCATGACTGAAAAATCTTTGTTCTTTGAACATCTATGATACTCTGAACTGTTTAAATGTCACAGACAATGAAAATAAGTTTGTACTTGGAATATGGTGAAGTATTGTTTGTTGATTTAGGCAAGTATGTAACCATGTGACTAAAATAGACTTGAGCAAAACATTTCCTTATGTTTTGAAAATAAAGTTTAGGAATTTAGTCACCTTTAGTTTTTCTAAGTCAGTTAATATTTGCAGCTTTTGGACCTTTCCTTGCAGATTAGTAATCAGTAGATTTGAAAATGTAGTTTATTGTTTGCTCAGTATCAAAGGAAGGCAATGCCTGGTGTACACCACAGTAATTGTAATTCTGTGAACTGGATAAACATTGTAAAGGATGATGCAGTATTAACCATACAAAAGTGATGAAATGTAGAAGCACTGTTGATTTTGTAATGCATTGTAATCTGTGTGAAAAATGTGTAATGAATGGAAATTGGATTGAAATTGTATTATGATTGCAAGAAGATTGTGGAATGTGTGCACATTGTTTACAGCAGTTATGACTGTACTTCATTTGACTAAGTGTCCATGTAAGGTGCTTAAAGAATATTGGTGACAAAAGAAATGAAGATAGGGACCTCTTATCCCTTAATGATTTGGTTAATTGGTGGATGAGGTGATGTTTTGGTCAAGCAGGGCATGATGCAAACTGGCAAATTGAACGGGTATAAAAGGTTGCTTAAAGTGTGTAAATTGCTATGAATTGTACGATTTGGGTATTGCATATTGATAAGATGCCCATGGGATTGAACAATAAAGTTTAAAAGTTAAAGTAATAACTGGATAATAGAAAATGCATGAAAATTGCACACCTGTTTTAGTAGAATAGTATAAGAAGGTGTAGATGTATAAAAGACAAGAGGGTTCTGGGGCGGTTAGATAGTATTTTCAGTGCTAAACTGTCATAGGGCAATTTAACAGGCATTGTTTTCTACTTGCTGGTAATAGGGTTTGTGTGAGTGGCTAAAGAGTACCTCATTCAAAACTAAGGGGACATTGCAAGATAACACAATCAGAAGATTATAGAACTCAACCTGTTTTATTGGAAAGGAGGATGTTCCTATAAGGGAACCTTAATGGAACTTTTTTCCCCAGAATTGTGGTACTTAATGGGACTTAAGTGAAGAGTGGTATAGCCAGCTTTCAGATCAGATAAACAGAGTTTTAAATTAAAGGAAAGAAGTATAGGGACTCCATGATAGGATCTCCTAAGTAGTGAGAAGTGCTTAGATTGAACCTTAGAAAATTACTTGAAGACCTCTATTTCTTTTCCCAGTCCTCCTCAAAACCATTAAGCTTACTCCCCTCCTAGCAAGTTCATTGGCCATTCCCCTAAAAAAGATCCCTGTATCTTTGTTTCTTTCCTGGGACAGCAGGTGAGCATAGTAGGGGCAGTGCCATAACTTGACAGGAGGGGTTGGGGGAGTACTTTAAGCCATGAGTCTCCATGCATTACTCATTCATATCCAAAGGGATTAGCATGCAGTGATCCTTTGCAGTACATGCCAGGCCTCTCTCAGATGCGATCCCAAATACTCAACTGTACATTCTGTCAAGTGTACTCTCCTACACTTCATGTCAAGTGATGGCTGTAGCAACTCAGAGCTGCATGCTGTTTTGTATCAAACCTTATTTGGTCATTCGTTAGGTGTGTATGCCTGTCCCTTAGGAGTATTTCTGAACTGCCCTTAAGTCATTCCCTTTATCTCACCATTGCCTTTTCTGGTGCAGAATTCGTGAGACTATCTGATATGGACTTGATATGAACTATCAGATTGCCTGGGGAAAAGTGATTAGTTTGGAAGGATTAATTCCTGTATGCCCCAGGAGCTGAGCAGCTGTACATCCTTTCAGCACTTCACTATAGCTGGATTTGGACTCCTAAAAGTTTCATTTTAATACATTCTCTATTTCCGTCAATCCAAGAGGTATAACTTTCATTGCTTGGGATTTTTCTGCACAGCTATTCTTTAGAAGTATTAGTATGTAACAGGTATGCATTTGCAATAACCGCTGATCTGTGAGTGGCCCTTTTCCAGTGAAAGCTTTATTTTCCCTTTAACTGGATGGCCGCTGTGTCTACTGACTGTAAAATTACCTGCAAATTTGCCAAGTATATGTATTTTTATGTCCTTGTTTTGTATGGTTTCTGTTTCATGTATTGCATATTGTGCTTGCTTAGTAGGTAGGGGTTGAACTGAGTAATGGGTTTGGGCATCTTTTTAAGCCTGACAGAAGATGACCAACTCAAGTGGCGTAGAGGTTAAAAAGTGTTGACCATGGTTGAGGTGACCTGGGTTCAGTTAATGGCTCAGGCATCTGATGGAGCTGACAAAAGAGGATGGATGGGCCCATCATAGGGGCATGTCAGAGCTGAACTGGCTGTGTACTACATCAAGTATGAGGTCTTGGTGTGGGTTTCAGGCTTACCAAGATACTTCATGGTATTAGCTTTCAACACGAGACTGTAGAAGCATGTAGTTGCTTTTGGAAGACTGTGTTTCTGCTGTGACTCAGTTTGCATATTCCCCTTTTCCCAGGTTGGGTTAGGCCGTTACAGATGTCCTCATTACTAGGATGCTCCCTCATGGTAGGTCTCACCCCAGCAGCTTGTAGAATTTGAGATGCTGAAGAATGAAACTGTTCTGTATCATTAGATGGAGGATTTAACGTCAACAGGTATTGAGGCAAAAAGCAAATATTAAAAAAAAAAATCCCTAGCACAACATGACATCACATTTACAACTTCAGGAGAGAGAAGTGTGTGCCACCCAAGCTCAGAGACAGCGAAGTAGTCTTGAGCTGGGGAACAGTAGAGGAGAAGTCCTTTTAGGTAACCATTGCAGAAGGCCAACTCAAAGACCACCTGATACTGTGAGCATGCATCTGTCATAGGTAAAATGGAGTTTAAATATTGAGATGCCTGTGCGTTTGTATGTGTGTGTGTGATACATATTCTATTTGTTGTTTATGTACTGGTCTCCAAGTTATATGTTCATGTATCCTTGCCTTTTTGTCTTTTTTTATAGGTGTGTTACCGACGGAGTGGCCACAATGAGATGGATGAGCCTATGTTTACTCAGCCCCTGATGTACAAGCAGATTCGAAAGCAGAAGCCCGTGTTGCAGAAGTATGCAGAGTACCTTATAGCAGATGCTATTGTTACACGTCAGGAGTATGAGGTATTTATCTGTTGAAGTACAAGTACTCATTATTATTATTATTTTTTTTTTTTTTTTACTGAAACTAGAGCATGCAGAAAATGTAAACTTGTTTTATATGCAAAACAAAGTACATTGAGATTTTGATTCCTTGCATGCGACTGACTTGACTACCTGACCTGTTTACAGTGTAAGACTTAAAGTGCTACATACTTGATCAGTTTTTATTTTAGAATCCTGCAGTAGGGCATTCAGGGAATTCACATTTCCATTTAAGTTAAGGAAATGACCTGTCGTAGAAGATTTATGTGCAGGGAGCCAGGTTTTTGCTTATCAGGTGTAGGAAAAGGAAACCAGAGTGATGTTGATACAAGATTGTGCACATCACACAGTTGTGTTTTAAGTAGAGAAGAGGCTTTCTACATATACTTTTTTCATAAGAGCTTATAATCTGAATGTGTCAAGTCCATTTAGCTTTATTATTGTTAACATCAAATCCTTTTAATTAAGGGAAAGCAGTTCATCAGCATTTTGTAGGGTTGTTATTCATTTGCGATTATACCCCTTGCAAGTGTCCCAAATAAGTATATTTACAGAAATAATTATGTAAGAACAACTATATTTATATAATAGAAAAGTGTGTGTTTGTCTTAAAGTCTTAACTGAATTCTACAAACATTAGTTAACCCTTGGTAGCAAATCCTTTCTTCTAGAGGAGACAATTGAACAGAGGTCGTTCTCTCTCAAAAAAAAAAAAAAATTATTAGTCTATGGATGAGCGCTAATACAAATCTTATAAAGTTACAAAGTTTTAATGCAAGCCAAAATATGTTCACCGTTAAGTATGTTTGGGTAGTAGGAGTGTTTAGTTGGGGAGGCCAGAGTTCATGTGAGGCTGGTTAAAACAGACCATTATTTGGAGGGAATCCTGTTTTCTAAACACCTTTATTAAATTATCACTTCTGACATAGGCAGTAGAAACAAATCATACATCACATATGTTATGTATATCTTATAATCTAAGCAACATTACATAAATTATTCAATTCCTACCTGCTCTTAAACTTCATTCTTCTTCCAAAACATTTTTCTGCATGTATTGTTCCCACAGTTACTGTTTTTTTAGTGTAGTTTACTCTTGTATAATCTTTTGTTAGAGTGTGTATTACTTCAAGTATAATTGATTTAGAGTTTGATTTCCATTTTCTAGTAATTGCTTTTTTGGCAGCCACCAAACCTTAACAAGGCCTTTCTGTGTCTAAGCAGTTCAGATCCTGTGTCCCAGTTCGAGTCATTTCCTTATTTACACACATTTGAGTGCCTAATATTTCTGACGGAGTACTCTGTGCAGAATTTTTTAAATTTTCCAACTCATTACACATAACATTAATACATGACTGGGCATGGGTAACACAGAATTTACCCACAACTGGCATGGTTTGATCTGTCAAGGGTGAATTCAGTTTGATTAAACAAAGCCAACAATAGGTAAATCCTGTGTTACCTACAACCAGGAGTAGATAATTGCAATTATGCAATCACATTATTTAAGAAAAAAATGTAACTTTTTAAAATAATGTCATTGTATAAAAAGCTTGTAGTGCTTTTCCGCTGGCTTCTGATCAGGGCACGCAGTAGATGTACTGTGCATACTTTGCATGTAGGTAATAATTGCACAGAGGGTTGTTGTCTCTGCTCCACCCCCTATATTTTTTCAGAATGTCCAGTCATTTCTTATTTCTGGACTGTTTAAATAGAAAATGCCTACTTTATTATCATTAAGGAGTAAAGTAAATGAGGAGAGAGCTTGTCTGTTCAGGGTTGTTGTGAAATGATTGCGCAGGTGTGTACAACAGAGAAAGCTGGGAGGGTTTTTTTTTTTTCTTTATATGTTGTAAACTAATGTGTGAAGCAGAATGTTTTTTAAGACCGTTTTAATTCTCTGCTTATTGGCGCAGAGAAATTAAGTGCTTTTCCTTGTGGGGAAGAAGAAGCATGGAAATTTATTTTTTGGATGGTGTTACAGTGCATACTGCAGTAGAAAGACCAGTCCTCTTTCTGTTGGTATGTGGTCGATTTACAACGGGCACTGTGGTTGGGCTGTCCAATCAGTGTGCTCTTTTTTTCAATAGTAACAATCCTTGATTGTGTTAATCCCAATTAACTCTTTCTTCCCCAGCACACCTCCAACATTTGCCATCTACTCAAGAAAAATTTCTTTAAAGTGTGCTTGGGGTGTAAAAATATGCATGCAGACACTTCCAAGCAAAAATCCAAAGCCTTTTGGATTTTATTGCATACTTTGGAGCCATTATTTCCTTGTAAATTGCTTATCCAGTCTCTCTTCCCAATCTTTCATAACCTCCTCTGATTGATTCTTATAGTGATTGTGCAATATTTTACAAGCCCTACTAATTATCCCTTTTTAACAGTAGCTTCTTGTCCTTCCATTTCACTGTTGCAGTATTCATTACATTAGGTAATCCCCTGCCAAGGACGCCCAACGTCCGACCAGTATACCAAAGTCTTTAGGTTGCTTTTTTAAGGTACACCATATATCACATGTACGCTCCTCCATAGCATAGGACATAAAGATGACATCTAGATGTACCATCCTCCGAACATCTTTTTCACCAGTCCAAACTCCATCTCTTGATTGTTGGTCTGAATGCCAACGTTCTGTTGCTGGTTTCACCCAGCCTTTTCAGATGAGTGCCCCATTGGGGGTTCCTTTTTACTTTTCTTTTTCTTTTTGTTGCCTGTGGGGTTTCATGTCATCCAAGAAGGATAAATGCCCGTGTGGGAGACAGATTCCCCATAAAGACTATCATGAACAGTGTCTGTTTTGCCTTGGTGCCTCACACGACCATCTGTCCTGTTCAGTCAGGCTTTCGTACCTAAAACCCTGCATAGTAGACTCTCTTCTTTGGTACTGCTTTATCTTGAGAATCAGTGTCTTATACTTCTCATGAAAGATACGATGGAGGGAGCTTCCTTCTTCGAGGGACAGCCATCAGTGAAGAAGGCCAGGAAGTCTAGACCGGAATCTTCTGCTGTTAAGTCTCCACCAGATGTCTCTCCCGAAGTGAGTGAATGCCCAGGGTGTCACCCAGCTTTATTGTTTGATTCCTCTGCAGTGACCGAGTTGGAGGCTGGCAGAGATCCAAGTTTTAGCATATCCGAGGAGGCTTTGCAGAAGTCTAAGATGCTCAGGGGGAACCACTGTTTATTTTTTCCAAGGGGCAAGTCCTTATTACCATTATTGAATGCAGTCCTGGGTCAGACTATTCCAAGCTTCATAAGGCAGACGTCCCATTAAAGAAAAAGACTAAACATATGTTTCTTTTGCTCCTAAGGATCCACAGAGTGAATGGCAGGCTTTCACTGTGGGTTTGTTTAGTGCTTTGATGGCATTGAAACCTCCTCAGGGATTTTCTGTTCCAGCCCTCCCCATGTCCTTTTCTCCCTTAAAAAGATCCAGGGAGCAGGATTCATCTGACGTGGAGTTGGATTTTGATGAGGAATCCATTGTTTACTTTTCTCAGATCCTTCTCCTTTGGACTGTGGGTCAGAGGATGAGGAACCTACTAGTCCTGATACTCAATTTGAAGAGATTTCGTTTGGGGACACAATTTTCAGGATGATGGAGTTCTTTAAATGGGATTGTGCTCAGGTGTCCGAGGTACATAAGACTGTGTGAGTTGTTGCAGATGGACTCTCCAAAAAGCTTCTGCTGTTCCACGTGTTTTTGGATGCATTTTCCAGTACATCTAAGGGTGTAGGTTCTCAGTCTCCTGCTCCTAAGAAATCTGATGGGTTTTATAGGGTGCCTGAGGACTGTAAATTTTTGTACAAGTGTCCTGCTGCTGACCCCTCAGTGATATATGTAACCTGTGACAAGCCCTCTCAATTGCTTCCTTCTCCCAAGTTTACTGCCCTCTTGTAAGGATAGGAGAACCGTAGGAAGGCTAGGTAAGAAGGTTTACACCTCTGCTACCTTGGCTTTTAGGGCTGTTAATTCTCAGATCCATATGTCCAGGTGTTTGTTGGCTGTCCTATCCCAGGCTTGACAAATTATCTCTGATCTTCCAGACTCTGAGGGTAAAACTTCTGCTCGTTCCCTATTAGGGACTTCCTCTCGGGTAGCTTGTCATTCCATCAAGTGTAGTTGTGATGCAGCAGATGCTTCTTCTAATGCTGCTGCTTTTGGTTCAGTGATGAGGTATTCTTGGCTTCGTCTTCAACCTTTGCAGAATGATAATAAGGCTAAGTTGATGAATACTCATCTTGAGAATAAACACTTGTTTGGTGAAGCTGGTGCTAATATGTTTAATATTAACAACGGGAGGCCAGCAGAAAAATGTGTCAGAAAAGGAAAAAACACTAAGACTAATACATACGTATCAAACCATAAATAACTTTATTACGCAGACCGGTTTCGGCAAAACAATGCCTCCTTCAGTGTAGAAAAAAGTTAAAGTACAACAGTAAATGACATGAACATTTATAGACCACCCCCACCAATGAGATCCAAAGTATTTTACCCACAAGTGCTGATACATACAGGAAGATTAAAAGGGCAAACTATAAGTTATGACATTGCCCAAATACTATGCCCAAAAAATGAATAGGCAACAGAAAGATGTTCCATTCATAAAAAAATGTGGATGTCCTTCAAGGATGCATCTGCAGTCTTTACAAATGGGTTGTCCTGTCGTCAGGCAGCCCTTCGGTCGGCCGGATTCCAAAGTCTGGGTCTGGCTTCGGCTGGTGTCACACTTCACCCGACGTCATTGCGGCAGTTATTCGGGTATAAAGGCATCAGCCAACGCCATTTTCCTCAGTCTTTCTTGCCGCGTGGCGCCCGAAGCAGAAGCTGTTCGCAAGTGCCGGTCGGTCAGATCCAGAGATTGCTACTTCGAAGACTTCTATAAAGCTAAGTACCCCGTTGGGGACTCTTTCTTGCCTCAGCCGATGTCAGAGAAAGTTAATAACTGTTTATCTTGTGGGAAACAAATACCTCATAAAGATTTCCACTCCTCTTGCATACATTGTTTAGGCCCAGACCACGACGTAGTAGCTTGTCTAGCCTTTGCTTCTTTTAACCGGCGGATGCTTAGACGTCGATCGGACTTTGCTGAACAGATTTTCGGCTCCGATTTTGCCTACATTATGCCGTCGGATCCTCCGACTACGCAAGTAACCAAAAAACACAAAGAAAAGGACCGACACTCGCGGTCCGCGGCTTCGGCCGAAACCGCGGTTAAGCAAACCACAAGTGTCTCGGTTTCGGCCGAAACCGAGCAAGCGGTTCTTTCTTCAGCCGATAACTTGCCTTCTACCGAGGCCTCTTCTAACCTGGTAGAAACGGCTTCTGAAACCCAACCTTCTGTTGCGGTTTCACAGGATTTATCAGATACCATTCCCCTGGATATCTCTACCCCTGCATGTGGAGCTGCTAGGCCTCCTCCAGCTATGTCTATTAAGGCCTTTGCTAGGGCTAAAGCAGCTAAAGCATCAAAACCTGTGCCTGCCAAGCCCCCCTCTCACAGGCCCAGCTCCAGCTCCCATATGCTTTCTTTGGCTGAGGATCTCATCTCTTTAATTCGTGGAGCCCAGCCTCATCCAGACAGGGCCTCTCTCCCTCCTCCAGAAAAGAGGCCTAGAGCAGAGCCCCCTGAGCCAGTATCCACAGATGATTCCTCTGATGACTCAGAACATACAGACCCTCCTGAGGCTTCTTATTCTCCTTACGAAGACTCTGATGCTGAGGAGTCCATCCCTTCAGCCTCTCCTCCTGAGGAATTTTCCTTTGGGGAAACCTTGCATGCTATGAGGGAACAATTTCAGTGGCAGGGCCAAGATTTCTCAGACTCTAGAAAAAGGCTTAGGACCTTTCTGCATTTGCCACAACACAGGCCTTTAGCTATACCTCCAGTTCTTTCTGTTGTTGATGATGCATTTAATGATGCTTGCACTGCTCCTGATTCTTTACCTCCGGCTCCTGCTAAGCCCGATAGGTACTACAGGGTCCCGGACACTCATCACCACTTATATAAGGCTCCTTTTGCAGACCCAGAGACTATCTCCCAGGGTCCTAAAGCTGTAGCAGCTACTTCTTCTAAAAACCCCCTCCCCTCTGAAAGGGAATCCAGGTCCTTAGAGAGATGGGGTAAAAAAGTTTACACCTCTGCTACTTTGTCAGCTAGAGCTTTGAACTGCCAATTTCATATGATTCAATATCAAGAGTTTATGCTTGACCAGTTGACTAAAAAGCTGTCCTCTGAAGAATCTTTAGATAAAAAGTATGTTCAAGAAATGGTACATAACATACAGCAAGTTAGTAACCATTCTTTAAAATGCGGCTATGATGCACTGGAGGCTTCCTTTAGATCAGCCATGACTGGCACAGTTATCAGGAGGCATGCATGGTTGAAAGAACAGGCATTACCAGACCATGTCAAATCTAAGCTTTTGGATGCACCTATGGACAAGGTCAGTTTATTTGGTTCCCCTGCACAGCAGGTACTAAAAAAGATGGAAGAGAAAGCAAAATCTGTGCAAACAGTGAAAGATTTCTTACAAGTTCAACCTCCAAGGTTCAGCAGGAACTGGCCCTCCAAGAATTGGTCCTTTCCGGACTCCTCTAAGGCACAAAGAGGCAGGAATAGGCTCTAGAGGCAGAAACCAATCCAGGGGTGCCTACAGGGGTCGCCAGTGGCAGGGTAACAACCAACGAGGCACGGATACAGCCACCACCACTACAACAACTCAATCACAGTGACTTGGCGGTGGCACCGCCTACCAGGGAACAACTAGAAGCACCCTTAGGCGGAAAGCTAACCTTATTTTCAAGAAACTGGCACTGCATTACAAGAGAAAAATGGATTTTGCAAACTATAGACCAAGGTTACAGGTTCCATTTCCATACTCTACCAGGAAAGAGAGGAATGCCAAACCTACCACCTACTCAAATGATAGAAGCTCTAAAACAAATATCTCAATTATTAAGAATGAGAGCTGTGGAAAAGGTACCATCTGTGGAGCAAGGGAAGGGATTTTACTCCAGACTCTTCCTGGTACCAAGAAAAGAAAACAAATGGAGGCCTATTCTAGACCTGTCCGCTTTAAACACATTCCTCATTGTTCCAAAATTCAAAATGCTGACCCTACAGCAGCTTCTTCCCATGCTGGGCAAGGAGTCTTGGCTGGTAACTCTAGATCTCAAGGAGGCATACCTGCACGTCCCCATAAGACCAATTTGCAGAAGATACCTCAGATTTCTTGCAGGATCAGAGCATTATCAATTCTCAGCATTGCCCTTTGGCTTATCTACTGCACCCAGAGTGTTCACGAAATGCCTGGCTTCAGTAATCGCTCATTGCAGACTTCAGGGGATTCAAATCTATCCCTACCTGGACTACTGCCTGATACAAGCGGACAACAAAAACAAACTAACAGAAGACTTACAAAGAGTCATCTACCTGCTGCAAGCCCTGGGATATACAGTCAATACAAAAAAGTCAAGGCTGATTCCATCCCAAAGAATAACCTTTCTGGGTGCAGAACTGGACACTTCAAAACAAATGGCATTTCTAACTGCAGAAAAGAAAGAGCAACTTCCTCTATACTTCTTGGCATTAACAAAGCAGAACCATCTAACTGCAAGAAAAGTTCTACAAGCTCTAGGTTTCATGGCATCCTGCATAATACTGGTCCCTCATGCCAGGCTGCACATGAGAAAGCTACAGTGGTACCTAAAGAATTTGTGGTCCCAGCACAAGCACAGCCTAGAAACCAAAATTCCAATGATCCCATGCCTGAAGCAAGAGTTTCTATGGTGGGCTCAGGCCTGCCAATCAAACACAGGATTGCCCTTCTGCAAAAGTCAACCAAGACAAACCATCACGACAGATGCCTCAGACCTCGGTTGGGGGCACACATGATGGACAAGTGCATTCAAGGCCTATGGACTCAAGACCAGCTGCATCTGCACATAAATCTAAAAGAAATGATGGCAGTAAAATTGGCAATCCAGGCATTCAGACCTTTTCTCCAAGAAGGCCAGTTGATGATAAGGACAGACAACACCACAGTTATGTGGTACATCAACAAACAGGGAGGCACACACTCATACCCTCTATGCCGGCTGGCACTGGACCTATGGGATGTGGCTCTGAGCTACAACATTCAGTTACAGGCAATTTATGTACCAGGGAAGGAAAACATTCTAGCAGACATATTAAGCAGAACTACAACAGATGCCCACGAATGGATGCTGCATCCGGACATCTTCAAAACCATCACAAGAAAATGGGGACTACCACAAATAGACTTGTTTGCATCCCCATTCAATCACCAGTTGAAGAAATTCTGCACAAGGACTTACCACCCACTTGCTTGGAAGGTGGACTCCCTATCTTTCAGTTGGAAAGGACTGACAGCATACGCATTCCCACCACTGCCTTTGATGCACAAGGTGCTTCTGAAGATCAAAGAGGAACGTCCGAGGATCATTCTGATAGCCCCAGACTGGCCAAGGCAACATTGGTATCCACTGCTGAGGAGCATGTCCCGGGAACAAATATGGACACTGCCCCTGATCCCATTACTGCTAACACAGAACAACTACAACATCCTGCATCCAAACCTAAAAACTCTGCAGCTAACTGCCTGGAACATTACATAACAGCAATTAACCCAAATTTATCCCAAAGGGTTAAAGACATAATCCTGGAGGCTCATAGACCTTCAACAAGAAAGAATTATGCAGCAAAATGGAAAAGATATCTCCTCTGGAGTGCTGCAAAGGGGCAAGATGTGACACTGGTGAACATAGCCAACATCCTGGAGTACTTGGCGGAGCTCTTCCATTCGGGCCTGTCCTATTCTTCCATCAAGATACATGCATCAGCTATTTCAGCAGAATACAGCTTGGATCCTCCTGTCTTCTCGCATCCTCTGCTCAGACAGTTTCTGAGAGGAATTAAAAATGTAAAACCTCCCAGGAAACCCCCATTGCCAGCATGGGACTTGAACTTTGTGCTAGAAAAACTTACTCTTCCTCCTTTCGAACCAGCAGCAACAGCAGAATTGCAATACTTATCCTGGAAGACTGCTTTCCTGCCTGTCTCTGAACTACAGGCATTAATGGCAGTGCAACCCTTCCTGATCTTCCATCAAGATAGAGTGTCCATGAGAACAAATCCTACATTTATGCCTAAGGTGGTATCCAGAGTCTCTTTAAATCAGGCTATCCACCTTCCTACATTCTTCCCCAACCCACAGAACAGGGGAGAAAGGCTCTTACATACCTTGGATGTACACAGACAATTACGCTACTACCTGGACAGGACAAAAAACAATAGAAAAACTGACCAGCTTCTGGTAGCATATGCAACAGGAAAGGAAGGAAAGCCAATTTCTAAACGGACAATCTCCAAATGGATAGGAAATTGCATTAGATTTTGTTACTCCTACCATGGAAAGAAAACTCCAGAGAACATCAGGCCTCACTCCACAAGGGCTACAGCCACTACCACAGCTTTCTTACGAGGAGTGGCTACCAAGGACATTATAGAGGCTGCTACTTGGACCTCCGTGCATACATTTGCCAAGCATTATAACTTACCTCTATACTCTAGATCCCGTGCTGGCTTTGTCACTGCTGTTTTGCAAGGGATCCTAACTACACCATAATCTCTTCTCATTTCCTCCTCCCCTAGTTTAGCTATGGTATTCTACCCATTTGTAAAGACTGCAGATGCATCCTTGAAGGACATAGTACAGATGTTCTTCATTCCACATTGCTGCAGTCCTAACTATTGGGTAGTCCGCTGTCCAGTCGGCCCGAATACCAAAGTATATGGCTGACGTCGGTCAGGGCGCATTAGACTGACGTCAGTACGTCAGGGTACTAATGCGCATGACCGACGTCATATCCTCAGTCTTTTTTGCCGCATGGTCCGATGCAGAAGCAATTTTGCGAGTGCAGGTTGGCGTTCTGAAAGTTTCTGAAGTCAGAGTTTCAGACCGAATCAAAGTTGGCTAAGTACCCCATTGGGGAATATTTTGGTTTTTTCTTGCCTCAGTATTTAACCGGATGTCAGAAAAAGTGAATAACTGTATTTCTTGTGGGAAACAGATACCTCATAGGGATTACCATACTTTGTGTATACCTTGTTTAGGGCCTGAGCACGACGTTGTTGGATGCCGCTCTTGTGCTAGATTTAACAAACGCACTATTAAGAGAAGGTTAGACTGTGCCAGGTTAGTTTTTGGGAAGCGTTGTAATTATAAAATGCCGTCGGAGGCTCCGGCGCCCGCTTCGGCCAAAAAGCGCAAGGACAAAGCAGCAAAGCCTAGAGTGGAAGAACCGACAGTCCCAGACGTCGGATCTTTAGAAGGCTCAGTGGAGCCGGAGGTTTTGCCAGGTGTTTCGTTGGAGTCTCAGGGAGAGACTTTACTGTTACAGGATGTATCCTCGCAGGAAGTAGGCCAGGCTGAGGCCGCTTCTCAGGTGGCTGTTCTTCCCTCTCTTCCTAAGGTGGTTAGAGCCTCCCTTCTGTTTCCAAGGCTTCTTTGAGAGGCAGGCCAAGTTTAACTTCAGTGGGGGTTTCTCCTAGTGCTTCAGGGTCTTTGCCTAAGAAACATATGCTTAAAATGGCAGAGGATTTGATTACTATGATTAGAGGTTCTGTGCCCCCTCCTGATAAGAGGCCTAGGGTGGAACCTGAGTTTGAGAGTTTTGAGCAATGTCCGGAGGCTTCTGAGTCTTCGGCTGAAGACTTGCAGGAGTATCCTCCTTATTCTGATTCTGATGTGGATGATTCTACTCCTTCAGCTTCTCCTCCTGAGGATTTTTCATTTTCAGAGACTCTGCATTCCATGAGGGAGCATTTTAAATGGGAAGGTCAAGATTTCTCTGATTCCAGGAAGAGACTTAGGGAATTCTTGTTTTTACCCCAGCATAGGCCTTTAGCTATACCTCCTGTTCTGAATGTGGTGGAAGATGTTTTTGCAGAGGCTTCCCTCAATCCTGATTCTTTGCCTCCTGCCCCAGTTAAACCGGATAGGTACTATAGGGTGCCTGAAGCTCATAAGTATTTTTTTAAGAGTCCTAGGGCAGACCCGGAAACTGTCTCTCAGGGGCCTAAAGGTGTGAAGGCCTCTGTTGTTAAAAATCCTGTTCCTCCTGATAAAGAGGCAAGGGCTTTGGATAGATGGGGAAAGAAAGTGTATACTTCTTCCACTTTAGCCATGAGGGCGTTGAATTGTCAGTTTCACATGTTAAAATATCAGAATTATCTCCTTTCACAATTGAAATCTAAGGTGGATGCTCTGGCAGAAGGTATTGAGTGTAAAGAGTTGCAGGATTTAGTTCATGTGTCTGAACAGGTGGGTAAACATTCCTTGCAATGTGGTTTTGATGCTGTGCAGGCCTCCTCGAGGGTGGCTGCCACTGGTTCTGTTCTTCGTAGGCATGCCTGGTTGAGAGATCAGAATTTAGCTGAGCATGTTAAAACAAGGATTTTGGATGCTCCTTTGCAGTCTGATGTGTTGTTTGGTTCGCCTGTGGAAGCAGTCTTAAAGAAAATGGAGGACAAGGCTAAGTCTATGCAAACTGTTAAGGATTTTTGCAGGTGCAGCCTCCAAGTTTAGTAGAAATTGGCCTACTAAGGGATGGACTTATCCTGCTTATGATTCCCAGTCTAGGGTAGGTCTAGGCGTGGTAGGGGCAGAGCTCAAGGTTCTTTTAGGCCTAGGACAGGGAGTTCCCCTGCTCAGACTTCTGGTGAGGGCAGGGGTCAGTCCTTTCGTAAGCAGACCCAATGACCTGCCTTTTCAGCTGCCAGTACATTCTCGCCTGGCAGCACCTTTGGGAGGAAGGCTGTCTCTTTTCAAAGAAAATTGGGATTTAATTACCCAAGACAGATGGGTTCTGGATATCATTCACCACGGTTACAGGTTTTATTTCCATACCATGCCTCCTTTCAAAGGCATGCCAGACATTCCTCCTCTACAAAGATAAGAGGCTCACAAGCAAATTTCTCTGTTGCTCCACATAGGGGCCATTCAGCCAGTTCCTGTGCCAGAAAGGGGCCTAGGATTTTATTCTCGCCTGTTCCTAGTACCGAAGAAGGGGAACACGTGGAGGCCAATTTTGGATTTATCTATCCTCAACACTTATCTGGACATTCCCAAGTTCAAAATGTTGACGTTACAACAGCTTTTACCTCTGCTGGGCAAGGATCACTGGATGGTAACTTTAGATCTCAAGGAAGCTTACCTTCATGTGCCTATAAGACTAAGTTGCAGGAAGTATCTGCGTTTTCGAGCTGGAAATTCTCATTATCAGTTCTCTGCATTGCCCTTTGGCTTATCCACTGCCCAGAGTATTCACAAAGGTTCTGGCTCCAGTGATAGCTTACTTCAGGCTAAAAGGAATTCAAATCTATCCTTACTTGGACAACTGCCTGATTCTAGCTCAAGAAAAGGAAGACCTTCTACAGCATTTGGATTATGTCATAGCAGTGCTAAGATGCCTAGGGTATTCTGTGAACGAAATAAAGTCCAGTCTAGTACCCTCTCAAGACATGTGCTTTCTGGGTGTGAGACTGAATACAGCAGCCCAGATGGCCTTTTTAACCCCGGACAAACAAAAGAATCTTTCCAGTTACTTCCATCAACTATCTCTTCAGTCCGGGCTGACTGCAAGGACAGTCCTTCAAGCCTTAGGGTTCATGGCATCTTGTATTCTGGTGCTTCCCAATGCCAAACTGCATATGAGGAAGCTGCAATGGGATGTCCAAAATGTATGGACACAGCACTGCCAGGATTTGGACACTGTCATTCAAATAATACCTTGCATTCAAAAGGAATTTTGTGGTGGGCTCAGGAATGTCACCTAAACAAGGGACTCTCTGTGACCCGCCAGAGGCGAGTCAGATTCTAACGACAGATGCCTCAGACATTGCTTGGGAGCTCATCTAAATGGAAAGTGGATACAAGACAAGTGGCCTGCCAGACTACAGCATCTACATATCAACATGAAAGAGATGTTAGCAGTCCAGTTTGCATTAATGGCTTTCAAGGAGTTACTTCTTCCAGGGCAGGTGTTGATTCTAACAGACAACACAACTGTCATGTGGTACATCAACAAACAAGGGGAACACATTCTTACCCATTGTGCAGGCAAGCAATGATTTTATGGGAGACTGCGCTCAGCTTGCAACTAACTCTTCAGGCAAGGTTTCTGCCGGGAGCACAGAACTCCTTAGCAGATGTGTTAAGCAGACAAATCATGGATCCCCACGAGTGGAAACTGGATCTTCATGTATTTCAAAAATTGACAGTGTCATGGGGAACTCCAGACATAGATCTGTTCGCTTCTCCACTAAACCACCAGCTGCCAAAGTTTTGCACAAAGAGGTTTCATCACACAGCTTGGAAAGTGGATGCTCTTTCTTTCAGTTGGAAAAATCTTCATGTGTATGCTTTTCCACCTCTGCCTCTTCTCCCAAAGGTGCTTCTAAAGGTCAGACAAGACAAGCCAAGGATGATTTTAATAGCTCCAGATTGGCCTCGGCAGCACTGGTACCCATTACTGAGGAGTCTGGTAAGGAAGCCTCCATGGCCTTTACCCTTGATTCCACACCTGTTGTCTCAGAGGGACGGTCACCTGCTCAATGTCAAGCTTCAATCTCTTCATCTAACAGCCTGGCATATTCTGTTTTGAAAGACAGCAGGTCTCAACTTCCTCAAGTTTTAAATGTGATTATGGAAGCCAGAAGACCTAGTACAAGGAAAGTGTACGCAGAAAAATGGAAGAGATTTTTATTTTGGAGTGCAGCAAACAATTTGGAGATTTCTGAGCCTAATTTGAGTGTGGCTCTTCAATATCTTACTGAGTTATTGGACAAAGGTTTGTCTTTCTCTTCCATTAAGATTCATGCTGCAGCAATTTCAGCTCACTATGATTGTGACCCACCATTGTTTTCGCATCCTTTGTTCAAGCAATTTCTTAGAGGGGCAAAGAATATAAGACCCCCACGTAGAGCTCCTACTCCTGCTTGGGATCTCAATTTTGTGTTGGAGAAACTTACTCTACAACCTTTTGAGCCTGCGGCTACTGCTGAATTGAAATATTTGTCATGGAAGACTGCTTTTTTTTTTGCCATTACTTCTGCAAGAAGGGTTTCTGAGTTGCAGGCCCTTATGGCGGTAGAGCCTTTTGATTTTTCATAAGGATAGGGTATCTTTACGTACTAATCCTTCCTTTATGCCTAAGGTGGTTTCTAGTGTGGCTTTAAACCAAACTATTCATTTGCCTACTTTTTATGCAGATCCCCAAAATAAAGGGGAAAAGATTTTGCACACTTTAGATGTACACAGGCAATTGCGTTATTATTTGAGCAGGACTAAGGATTTTAGGCAGTCTCAGCAGTTGTTTGTTTCTTTTGCTTTGGGTTCGCAGGGCAAGCCTGTGTCAAAACAAACTATTTCTAGGTGGATTGGGTTTTGCATTGCATTTTGTTATTCCCATCATGGCAAGGAGATTCCAGCTGGAATTAGGCCTCATTCCACTAGGGCTACTGCCACTTCTACAGCATTTCTAAGGGGTGGCCACTAAGGATATTTTGGAGGCAGCTACTTGGAGTTCAGTGCATACTTTCTCTAAGCATTATCACCTTCCTCTCTACTCTAAGTCTAGGGCTGGTTTTGCCACAGCTATTTTGCAAGGCATGTTGTCAGTTCCTGCTTCCTTATGATTTGCCAGCCTCCCTTACCTCTGCTTTGGGATTCTACCCAATAGTTAGGACTGCAGCAATGTGGAATGAAGAACATAGTACAGTTTTGTACCTACCATAAATGTAGATGTTCGAGGATCCACATTGCTGCAGTCCAATTTACCCTCCCTCCTTCCCTCTGTGTTTAAGGGTGGTTGTGTAGGTGAGGTTATATTCTGGTAATTTTGTATATATTGTACATATTTTTGGTGCAGGTATGTTTGGAATTTTTGGTTTTGGCCTTAGCTTTTCAGGGTCTTCTGACATCTGGGGCAAGAAAAGACTGAGGATATGACGTCGGTCATGCGCATTAGTACCCTGACGTACTGACGTCAGTCTAATGCGCCCTGACCGACGTCAGCCATATACTTTGGTATTCGGGCCGACTGGACAGCGGACTACCCAATAGTTAGGACTGCAGCAATGTGGATCCTCGAACATCTACATTTATGGTAGGTACAAAACTGTACTTTTTGTACCTACCATAAATGTAGATGTCCGAGAGGAATGCATCTGCAGTCAGGATTACCCACCCTCCTTCCCCTCTCTTCAGCTAGCTTGGGGGGGATCTATTATGGTGTATTTGTTTGTATATATGTACATACATGCTTATTTTGTGTGTTTGCTCTCTACTATTTGGAAACTTTGGCATTTATCCAAATTTAGCCATCCAAGAGGGCACCTGGCATCTGGGGCAAGAAACACTGAGGAAAATGGTGTCGGCTGATGCCTTTATACCCGAATAACTGCCGCAATGACGTCGGGTGAAGTGCGACACCAGCCGAAGCCGGACCCAGACTTTGGAATCCGGCCGACCGAAGGGCTGCCTGACGACAGGACAACCCATTTGTAAAGACTGCAGATGCATTCCTCTCGGACATCTACATTTATGGTAGGTACAAAACTGTACTTTATAAGTGGTCATTACGACCTGGTGGAAATAACAATATAACATGTATACATTATTAATGGGCGAATCATAAAAAAACAAATCTATCAAGACATAAATTGACAACAGAAAAATGTTCCATTCATAATAAATTGTGGTTATAGATGGCCATTGAGACCTGGTAAAAATAACGCGCCCAATGTGATGATCCAGTATTTTTCCTTGTGATTGAGTATATTGTGCCATCCCTGAGGATTGCTACGATCACCAATGATCCTATCTATAACCATAAAGGTAAATTGTGCATCGGGGTGTTTGGGTTTTGATGTCCGATCTATGTTCGTTAATTCGTGTTCTGAGTGGTCTAGAAGTTTGGCCTACATAAAAGGCTTGACACCGACAGGTTGCCAAATAGACCACCCAGCTACTACTGCAGTTAGCAAACATTTTACACTGATATACTCTGCTAGTATTGCAACTAGTGAACTGTTTGAGTTTACTAACTTATTTACATGAGCCACAATGACCACAGGGGAGTGTACCCACTAGTTCATCACCAGACATGCTCAACTGTTTATATATGGCTCCCCCACTTTCTATGCGTTTGAAATGAGAAAATATAAAACCCAATGTTTTACCTCTTCTAAATGAAAATCTACACTGTGGACCCAGTAAGGACCTCAAATAATCATTGGCCATAAGAATGTTCCAGTGTCTACTGACAATTTCCCTAATGGCATTTGAATTTCTGCCAAAGGTGGTAACAAGCCTGACCATAGAATCCGGGGTGTCACTGTCCTGTGTTTTATATTGTAATAGAATATTTCTGTCGATGTTGGTAGTCCAGGTCCAAGCCCTAGTAATGTCCAAGTGTCTGTATCATCTGTTAGCAAATCTATGGTAAAGATTTGAACTGGCACAATCATAATCCAATTGTGTGGAACTTAAACATTTCATACACATAAATTGTGACTTCAGGATGTTGTGGATGGTGGGGCGTGGGTGCATGCTAGAAGCATGCAATAAGGTGTTATATTGGGGATATTTACGGTAAACCTTGGTATTCAATGTATGATCCCGATTCCTAATGACTGTAACATCCAAAAAATTGATGCTTTCTAGATCATATGTAACCGTAAACTCAATCCCCCAGATATTATGATTAAGATATTCAACGAATTCCTGCAGATACCTAGCATCTGCCCGCCACACCATCCAACAATCATCTAGGTATTTGCGCCAAATATCAATGTCCACTAAATATATATTGTGTAGTGGATCATAGATCATGCATTCCTCAAAGAATGCCATAAACAGATCAGCATATATGGGAGCAAATGATGCTCCCATAGCCGTACCCTGGAGTTGCCAAAAACATTGTCCTTGGAAGTAAAAGACATTCTTGTTGAGAACGTGTTCCATCATGCAAATCAGTAGGGTGTTGAACCCAGGTGAGTACATGGCAGCTCTGTCTAACCAATACTGTAAGGCCTGTAAACCAGCCCAATGAGGAATGCTGGTGTACAAGGCCTTAACATCCAAAGAACACATAAGCCATTCAGGCTCAAGTTGGCTATCCTGAAGAATCTGTAAAAATTGGGTCGTGTCCTGCAATTTGGCCCGGACCAAGACCAAGAGGGTTTTAAGATATTGTGTAAGGAAGGCAGGTAATGGTTCTGTCAAAGAACCAATACCTGATACAATTGGACTACCCGGAGGATTTGTAATAGATTTATGCATCTTTGGGAGCAAGTAGAGGATTTGTTTCTGAGGATCTTTGACAGTAAGTTGCGATACACAATTCTTGCTTATGATACCTTCCTCAAGGGCCAGATTGAGGAATTAATTTATTTCCTGCTTGAAATTCTTAGTGGGATCAATGGCCATGTTCATGTAACATCTATTATCAAACAGTTGTGAATTGCCCTCACTCAAATATGCACTCATGTTCATGACCACCACCGCCCCACCCTTATCAGCAGGTAAAATAGCAATATTGTGATTGTCACGTAATTCCTGCAAAGCTGAAATATCCTGTGGTGTTAAATTGTGTCTAGATATATCATACTCCCTGTGTTCAAGGTGTAAATCCCTAAGTACAGATTGCATGAAAATAGAAACGTGTCTATTCATCGGAGGCTGAAAATCCGATTTGTAGAACCTGAAGTCACTGAATCTTTGAGACTCCCTATCCGCAAAAAACAGTTTCAAATTGCGACAGAAATTCATGACATCAGTGACAATATGATACTCATTACAAAAAAACCCTGATACAAAACGTAATCCTTTATTTAAAAGATGTTGTTGTGAAGTCAGAGTTAAATTAGACAAATTCAAAACATTCTGAAAAACCTTATCATTATCATTGGTTATGTGAGAAAATTCTGAATCACTCCTTCCAAGGAGTTTGGCACATTGACCACGTTTGTGTTTGCGTCCACCCTGACGCCTGGGGCCATATCTAAAGGGATATTTCTATTAGGTTTTGTCCTGTGTGGTGAATCCCTTTTACCCGAGCTATCATAATCGGTACATGAGGAATCCTCCCCTGATGTGCTGGCACTGTGTTTCTCTCTATTTCTCAAAATAGACCTTGGTCTTTTTTTAGTAGTAGAAGTAGAAGTGGATCCTGAACTAACATCCGTAAATCTAACTGTCTTATTGGAGTCAAAAGGACGTCCCCTTTGATAATCCATATAGTCCCTTTTAAACTTTTTAATTTTCCTGACCTTGGTTGTTTTCTCATGGCTTGTGAGTTCCTGTGAAAGTCTCCTAATAGAATCCTGAAATGTAGGATCAGACTCATATTTCTTACATTCTGTACACATGGTTTTAACCTCCTGTAGGTTAATATCCACCATTCTCTCATAATACTGGGCCAGTATATTAACAAATAACATGGACCTCTGTTGTAAAGCTTCGTGCCACTCCTGATTCAATCTGTCCTCTGGTCCACCAACCAACGGTTGTAACCATATTCTGAGGTCCCTAGGGGCAATATTTTTATTAAGATAGGCAAATTAGATTTGGATCTCATTGGTGGGGGTGGTCTATAAATATTCATGTGGTTTACTGTTGTACTTCAACTTTTTTCTACACTGAAGAAGGCATTGTTTTGCCAAAACTGGTCTGCATAATAAAGTTATGTATAGTTTGATACGTATGTATCATTCTTAGTGTTTTTTTTTCCTTTTCTGACACATTTTTCTGCTGGCCTCCCATTGTTAATATGGAATTCTTTGGCCGTGTATTGACTCACGCGCATAGCAGCATGTTTGGTTGTGGATTTTCAGCTATGCTGTAGGACGTGTCGGGAAGCTATCATATCGTGTACAGGGGAATTCTCCCCTGACCTTAAAGATACCTGCTTTTGGGACTCATTTGGATGTACTATCAGTTATTTTTTCAACAGTGTTTGCATTTTTAAAAAAATAAGTTGTACTTTAAGCTTGCGCTTATTTTTTCATTAACTTTGGTTTACTGGTGACCATTTGGGGCAATGGTGAGCAGCATTGCGTTTGTTTGGGCCTATTGATTCAGCGAGTGGCACCTGGTGAGGACTTATTATGCTTGGACAGAAAAACTACGGAAAATAATGGTCGCAACGTTCTTTATTCCCTTTACCATTGTGAACACGAGGTTGGTGCTTATTTTTGGTTCTGAGAAGGTCGTTTACATCAAACCTTTCGGGGATATTTATTTGAACTGAGTGAGTGTGCTTATATAGATAATTCTTTGCAACTTCATCAGCATTTGTTACTGTCATTTTATCTTCAGTGATTGGGAGTTACCTTTGGAACTGTTTTGGTTTCTTTGGACTAAGGTTGTACCCAAATTGAACTGTTTATGGACCTTACTTTTATCTTTTTTTTTGATAGTTGGTATCACAATCTTTTTGAATGTATACAGCATTTTCAGTTTTGTATCATGGTTTACATTTTATGTATAAGTTGCGATTTAGGCTTTTTGCCTTTATAGTTTATTGTACATCTAGAACAGCCATTTTCATCTTACATATCTAGTGTTGTATTACAATTTTGTTCATTTGGACTGGTTTGTATACAATATCACTAGTTTTGTGATCAAGCTATTAGTCGAGGTCTAACAGTATGGTCTAACTTGTATAGGTTCATTGCAGTTTATATTATACACCACTTTTCAGTGGTTTTTGGGTTGGTGACATTGGGGTGTTTACTTTTAATGTGATCGCTTCACCTTTGGCCCATTTGCTCAATACGCCCTTATGAGGATAATCAGGCTAATTGGGTCATTCGTTTTAGCTTAATTGTTTGGTGGGACTTGCCATATTTGTGTATATGATTCGTATGCATTTTCTGTTTGGATCCTTACCTATTTTTTGTGGGGATTGCTATCGGCCTATTGTGGGTCTGTATACGTATAGATTGGTTACATACATTCTTCTGGACATTCAAGGCATAGGGGTCTATTTTTTGGGCCTATACACTGTTATATCTAATATATGGGCTGTATAGGTTGCTGATTATTTTCATTTAGACATATAATTTTATAACTTTATGTGTCTATTTTTTGGGCTTACCTATCGTGGATCTGTATACAAACAGATTTGATACACACATTTGTTTAGACATCTATATCATTGGTGTCTATCTTTTTGATGTACACACTGTTATATTTAGTATATGGGCTCCACAGGTTGCTGTCCATTTATATTTAGACATTCATAACCAGGGGAGTTACATTTATATGTATGGCTTTTTATATGTTGATGGGGTTTTCCACTTTTTGAGTTTTCCTGACTATAGGATATGCTCAACATTTGATACGTGGACATTGTATAGTTTCCGTGTTATGTTTTCTTTTTTGAAAACTATGTTTTAGTTATTTAGGCCGAGTTTTTATTTTTTACAACATTCATCTTCGCACTGTGTTTCCTCTATTTCTCAATTTATATAGAACTATTACAAGTGTTTACTTGGAACTATTACAAAAATATCCTGCCTGACTTCCGGGATCTCTCTGGATTATTTTTGGTCTACATATTCAAATATTTTTCAAACCCTTGTTGTTTTTCTCAGGTTTGTGGCCCTTGTAGCTTGTCTTGTGGTACTTATTTTTTTATATTAAAAGCATGGACCTAGACAATATTTTAACGGGATTGTGTGCCGATAGGGAAGACATTGGGGTATTTGGTATCCAGTCTTTGCCAGGCAACAACCTAAATGGGTCTGGACAACAATCGTTTATAGATTGTGAATTGGCTTTCAATTCCCTTACTAAGGGATTTAAAAATCTTAGATCCAACATTTGGCACCTGCAATTATTTCGCGCCTATCTTAATAATAAAAATATTACCCTTAGGGGCCTCAGAATACGGTTACAACCGTTGGTTGGTAGACCAGAGAACAGATTGAATCAGGAGTGGCACGAAGCTTTACAACAGGGGTCCATGTTATTTGTTAATATACTGGCCCAGTATTATGAGAGAATGGTGGATATTAACCTACAGGAGGTTAAAATCATGTGTACAGAATGTAAGAAATATGAGTCTGATCCTACATTTCAGGATTCTATTAGGAGACTTTCACAGGAACTCACAAGCCATGAGAAAACAACCAAGGACAGGAAAATTAAAAAGTTTAAAAGGGTCTATATGGATTATCAAAGGGGACATCCTTTTGACTCCAATAAGACAGTTAGATTTACGGATGTTAGTTCAGGATCCACTTCTCCTTCTACTACTAAAAAAAGACCAAGGTCTATTTTGAGAAATAGAGAGAAACACAGTGCCAGCACATCAGGGGAGGATTCCTCATGTACCGATTATGATAGCTCGGGTAACAGGGATTCACCACACAGGAAAAAAACTAATAGAAATATCCCTTTAGATATGGCCCCAGGCGTCAGGGTGAACGCAAACACAAACGTGGTCAATGTGCCAAACTTCTTGGAAGGAGTGATTCAGAATTTTCTCACATAACCAATGATAATGATGAGGTTTTTCAGAATGCTTTTGAATTTGTCTAATTTAACTCTGACTTCACAACAACATCTTTTAAATAAAGGATTAAGTTTTGTACCGGGGTTTTTTTGTAATGAGTATCATATTGTCACTGATGTCATGAATTTCTGTCGCAATTTGAAACTGTTTTTTGCGGATAGGGAGTCTCAAAGATCCAGTGACTTCAGGTTCTACAAATCGGATTTTCAGCCTCCGATGAATAGACACGTTTCTATTTTCATGCAATCTGTACTTAGGGATTTACACCTTGAACACAGGGAGTATGATATATCTAGACACCATTTAACACCACAGGATATTTCAGCTTTGCAGGAATTACGTGACAATCACGATATTGCTATTTTACCTGCTGATAAGGGTGGGGCGGTGGTGGTCATGAACATGAGTGCATATGTAAGTGAGGGCAATTCACAACTGTCTGATAATAGATGTTACATGAACATGGCCATTGATCCCACTAAGAATTTCAAGCAGGAAATAGATTCGTTCCTCAATCTGGCCCTTGAGGAAGGTATCATAAGCAAGAATTGTGTATCGCAACTTACTGTCAAAGATCCTCAGAAACAAATCCTCTACTTGCTCCCAAAGATACATAAATCTATTACAAATCCTCCGGGTAGACCAGTTGCATCAGGTATTGGTTTTTGACAGAACCATTATCTGCCTTCCTTACACAATATCTTAAACCCCTCTTGGTCTTGGTCCGGGCCAGATTGCAGGACACAACCCAATTTTTACAGATTCTTCAGGATAACCAACTTGAGCCTGGATGGCTTATGTGTTCTTTGGATGTTAAGGCCTTGTACACCTGCATTCCTCATTGGGCTGGTTTACAGGCCTTACAGTATTGGTTAGACAGAGCTGCCCTGTACTCACCTGGGTTCAATACTCTACTGATTTGCATGACTGAACACATTCTCAACAGGAATGTCTTTTACTTCCAAGGACAATGTTTTTGGCAACTTCAGGGTACGGCTATAGGAGCATCATTTGCTCCCATATATACTGATCTGTTTATGGCATTCTTTGAGGAATGCATGATCTATGATCCACTACACAATATATATTTAGTGGAAATTGATATTTGGCGCAGATACCTGGATGATTGTTGGATGGTGTGGCGGGCAGATGCTAGATATCTGCAGGAATTCGTTGAATATCTTAATCATAATATCTGGGGGATTGAGTTTACGGTTACATATGATCTAGAAAGCATCAATTTTTTGGATGTTACGGTCATTAGGAATCGGGATCATACATTGAATACCAAGGTTTACCGTAAATATCCCCAATATAACACCTTATTGCATGCTTCTAGCATGCACCCACGCCCCACCATCCGCAACATCCCAAAGTCACAATTTATGCGTATGAAACGTGCAAGTTCCACATGATTGGATTATGATTGCGCCAGTTCAGATCTTTACCATAGATTTGCTAACCGAGGATACAGACACTTGGACATTACTAGGGCTTGGACCTGGACTACCAACATCGACAGAAATATTCTATTACAATGTAAAACACAGGACAGTGACACCCTGGATTCTGTGGTCAGGCTTGTTACCACCTTTGGCAAAAATTCAAATGACATTAGGGGAATTGTCAGTAGACATTGGAACATTTTTATGGCCAATGATTATTTGAGGTCCTTACTGGGTCCACAGTGTAGATTTTCATTTAGAAGAGGTAAAACATTGGGTTCTATATTTTCTCATTTCAAACACATAGAAAGTGGGGGAGCCATATATAAACAGTTGAGCATGTCTGGTGATGAACTAGTGGGTACATTCCCCTGTGGTCATTGTGGCTCATGTAAACAAGTTAGTAAACTCAAACAGTTCACTAGTCACAATACTAGCAGAGTATATCAGTGTAAAATGTTTGCTAACTACAGTAGTAGCTGGGTGGTCTATTTGGCAACCTTTCAGTGTCAAGCCTTTTATGTAGGCCAAACTTCTAGACCACTCAGAACACGAATTAACGAACATAGATCGAATATCAAAACCCAGAAGGAAACCAATGCGTTGTATCGCCATACATTGAAACACCCCGATGCACAATTTACCTTTATGGTTATAGATAGGATCATTGGTGATCGTAGCAATCCTCAGGGATGGCACAATATACTCGATCACAAGGAAAAATACTGGATCATCACATTGGGCACGTTATTTTCACCAGGTCTCAATGACCATCTATAACCACAATTTATTATGAATGGAACATTTTTCTGTTGTCAATTTATGTCTTGATTGATTCGTTTTTTTATGATTCGCCCATTAATAATGTATGCATGTTATATTGTTATTTCCACCAGGTCGTAATGACCATTTATAACCACAATTTTTTATGAATGGAACATCTTTCTGTTGCCTATTCATTTTTTGGGCATAGTATTTGGGCAATGTCATGACTTATAGTTTACCCATTAGTAGTGTATACATGTTATTCCTGGGGAAATTATTGTTCTGGAGGATATTTTTATACATTTATAGTGCATATACATATGTTTTTCTCCAAGGTTGATATTTCTATTTGAACAGATATTTCTCTCTGTTTTTCTGGCTTTGTTCTACCTAAGGGTCTGCTTTTGTTATTATGATCAGGTTATATCTGTCTGTTGTGTTAGAACATTTTAGTATTAGGCTGGACAGGAGGGTAATTTGGCATTCTAGTCCCCAAATGGTCATTGTATATTCATTTTTGTACTTTATACATGTCTTGTGTTTTTCTTTTAATCTTCCTGTATGTATCAGCACTTGTGGGTAACATACTTTGGATCTCATTGGTGGGGGTGGTCTATAAATATTCATGTGGTTTACTGTTGTGCTTCAACTTTTTTCTACACTGAAGAAGGCATTGTTTTGCCAAAACCGGTCTGCATAATAAAGTTATTTATAGTTTGATACGTATGTATCATTCTTAGTGTTTTTTTCCTTTTCTGACACATTTTTCTGCTGGCCTCCCATTGTTAATATGGAATTCTTTGGCCGTGCATTGACTTGCGCGCATAGCGGCATGTTTGGTTGCTAATATGTTTAAGCCCTTTTAGGGATAAGGGCAAGGCTTTACAGAAACTTAAACATTTGTTTGTTTCTTTTGTGCCTACATTTCAGAGAAATTACCTCAATAAGCCAGCCTTTGTTCATGGGCAATTTTGCCCTCCTCTTAAGGCAGACTTGAGTACCTCAAAAGTCTTCCTTTCCAGATAAACCAGGTACTGTCTGAATATCCTATTAAAAGAAAAAAGTAATCTCTGTTGTATCTCTGAAGTCTCAAAACAACCCACTAAACAAGTATAGTAGGTCCAAAAACCAAACCATGTGAGAAACTTCTCTCTGTGGAAGATTTTCAGTCCATATATCTCTAGTTAATCACTGTATATTAATCAGATCAGACAAAATAGTAGAAGTAGCGAAATTAAACTTGTCTTAAGTTAAAGAAAAAATAAATAATAATAGTAATTCTGTACAATTATATATTTTTTATCAAGTATTCGAAAGTAATCCAAGCAAGGCAGGCAGTCTGTTTCCAGTCGAAAATCCTTTAAGTACACAGACGAGCTATCCAAATAAAACAAAAATATAATAATAGTTTCCACGCAAGCTTTCTAAATATATATATATACTTTTTATCAGGCAAGGGAGTAGTTTATTGTGCTGTAAAACAAAGTGTTATTGGTACACATGTTAAATTCACATCCTTTCACCCATCTATGTGACATTCGAGCTGGTCCTGCTCTACTTAGTAGCTGTCATAATAATTTAACCCTTATGTACTTTAAATAAAATTTATAATGATGTGGTACCTCTTATTTAACCAGATTATTAAGTAGATTATTAAGTCTGTGATTTTGTCCAAGACGATACTACATGGCTGGAAATGTATCAACCTTAATCCATTTGGCAATCAAAAAATATATATAAATATATACATATACACTTTACTTGTGAAAAATCAATTGTAAAAAGAATATTCTATTTTCATAACCGATTGTTAACAAAGATCGCTTTCGTCCTTCTAGACTTCTTCAGGTCTGTGTACAAGAATCCTAAAAACTATCTTTAAAAATATATATAATTGTATAATTAGTTAGTATTGTTATTACACATCATTTTGAATAAAGTGGAAAAAAGAGAACCAGAAAAAGAAAACATAATAAGAAAAATGTATGATGATGGAAACAAAATATACACTTAAATTACAACGGATTTAAAATAGTATTTAAAAACCAACTGGTAGATTAAAATAAAATTAAATTAAAATTAGTCATGTAAACAATGTGGCAATTTTCTAAGTTCCACTGCACTTTTAATTGAACAGTAGTAGTCTAGGCCAGGCTTCTTAAGAGTTCAGCTTTAATTGCTACACGAGTTCATGTTTCGCCAGAATATTCGGGATGTCTCCTTCAAGATCACCCATGTCTGTGCTTTCCAGGATCTGGAACTTAAAACCTGTGTGTCTTTTATGAAGAGAAAGGTGTTTGGCTAGTGCATTATTTTTACATCTAGAGCAGATTTCTGACAGATGATATGAAATCCTATGCTTGAGTTTATTTACAGTCTTGCCCACAGAATGCATCACATTCATTGCACTGTGTCCTGTAAATTACTTTTGTAGTGTTACAGTCGCCCCCTGCACTGGTCTTAATGGTTTTCTTTAAGTAAGGGCAATAAAAACTATCACCTTGCTGTATAAATATACAAAATGTACAATTAGATTTGCATCTTTCAGAGTTTCTCTCATGTGGTCTAGGTTTAAATTCAACAAAACTTCTAATGTTCCTGGCCTTCTTATAAACAAAGGATGGGGCTTCACCTAAGACATTAATCAGAAAAGGGTTTTCTGTGACATTGTCCCAGTTTTCTTCAGTAACATTTTTGGTACTGTGATAATACAAAGTGTATGTCAGGATGCAGCTCTTTTTACATATGTAATTCTCTGTGGAATTTCTTAACATTCTCCTTCTGGGGAGGTTGAGTGAAGGTGCTTCAGTCCTTTTCAGTTCTATAATGGGTTCCAGGATGTTTTTTAACGTCTGACTTTTATAGCCTCTCAGTAGAAAATCATTCTCTAAGTTGTTCAGGTTTCTCAAAAATGGTTCCATCGCTGTGGTAATTCTAGCTAATCTGTAGCCTTGGGACTTCACTACATTATACTTGGTTTTTGTAGGATGTAGACTTTTACTGTGGAGTAATAGGTTAACCCTTGTTAGTTTTCTGAATAGATCAGTGGTGATTCTGATGTTCTTCGTGTTTCGCTGTTGTAGTCATCACACTAGGGTTATCTGCCTGCAGGTAGCCCTCAGTCGACCGGAATACCAGAGTCTTGGGATTTCTGCATCGGATGCTGTCACCTCTTCCATGATGTCAGGTCATCAGGGGTATAAAAACATGCAGTCGACACCATTACATCAGCTTTTCTTGCCGCGTGGGAGTCCGAAGCAGAAGCAGTTCACAAGTGTCGTTCGGCCGCTACCTGAAATTTTTGTTTTCCGAGTTTCAAACCTGAAGTCTTGTAAAGGTAAGTACCCCATTGGGGATCCTTATTTCTTGCTCTAACTGATGTCAGAAAAGTTAACAATTGTTTTGCCTGTGGAAAGCAAATAACTCACAGAAATTTTCATTCTTACTGCATCACCTGTTTAGGCCCAGACCACGATGTTCCTCACTGCCGGTTTTGTGCCTTGTTTAACGCCCGAACTATTCGTCGTTGGGCCATCTTTGTTGGTAAATTCTTTCACTCTTGTTTGCAGTATTCTGAAATGGCTTCAATAAGCCATCCGACTACCGATCTACCAAAAAAAGTAAGGTTAAAGACAAAGACAGACCGCATAGGTCCAGAATTGCCGACAACACTTCCATTAAGCTAGTCGTCAGTCCGCCGGTACTCATTGAGGTGCTTTTGCACCCCCTGATACCCACTTCTACAGATTCGCAGGCCTCTGCTGAGACCCATTCGGAGTCCGGTATGCCACGAGATGCTTCTTCGACTATGAAACCTGCGGATGTCTCTACCTTGGATGGGTCCAGAGCTGCTGTGCACGCACCGGCTTCTGAGGGTGTATTCTGACCTTCCAGTGTCCGTATTAAACAGACAACTTCATTTTTGACTAAAACTACAGAGTTTCTCAGGCCCAGAGTTCACACTACGCCTAGAAAACAGACTACCAAAGCGCATGCTCAAGCTCCCATGCCACAGAAACAAATGCTTAGAATGGCTGAAGACCTTGTAACTTTAATTAGGGGAAGCCAGCCTTCCCCCTGTAAAACACAAAGAATTGATTTTCCTTCTGATTCTACAGACCATGAGTTCGATACCTATGATCCCTCTTATTACCAGAACATACCCTTATCTACCTTTGAGGATTCAGGTGCAGAGGATTCCATCCCCTCTGCCTCCCCTCCAGAGGACTTTTCTTTTGGGGAAACCTTGCATACCTTAAGAGAGCATTTCCTCTGGGATTGCCAGGACTACCCTGGGTCCAAAAAGAGACTCAGATAATTTTTAGACTTGCCTCAGCACAGGCCTCTAGCTATCCCCCCCTGTGCTGGATATTGTAGATGATGTCTTCATAGAATTCAGTCTTTCTCCTGATACTGTACCACCAGCTCCTAGAAAGCCTGACAGGTACTACAGAGTACCTGACTCTTACAAATATCTTTTTAAGAATTCCACTGCGGATCCAGAGACCATTTCCCAGGGACCTAAAGGAGATAAGGCTACTATAGCCAAAACCCCTACCCCTTCGGACAGTGATTCCAGAGCTTTAGACAGATGGGGTAAAAAAGTCGATACCTCTGCAAGCCTTGCCATCAGGGCTTTGAATTGGCAGTTTCACATGTTGAAGTACCAGCAGCATATTATGGAATTAAACAGAAAATGTTGTTGCTTCCAGATTGTACAGAAAATAAAGATTTACAAGAGTTAATGCATTCTGCAAACCAAGTTAGTAAACATAGTTTGCAGTGTGGTTTTGATGCCTTAGAAGCATCTTGCAGGGCTGCTGTCTTTGGGTCTGTACTGAGAATGCATGCATGGCTAAAGGAACAATTCTTGCCAGACCATGTCAAAGCAAAATTACTAGATGCTCCATTAAACCAGAAACGTTTGTTTGGCACAAAAGCAGAAGTTGTTCTTAAAAAGATGGAGGAAAAAGCTAATTCTATGCAAACTGTTAGATTTCGTACAGGTGCTGCCACCTAGATTCAGTAGGCTTTGGCTTTCAAAAAACTGTCCCTTTCCAGTCCCTCCCAGACTATCTCAGTCCAAACCCAGGGGCAACAGACCACCAAGACTGCAGTCTCAGGGTATGCAGAGATCTAAGCAATGGAGTGCTCCCACCTCAAAAACAGGTAGTGGTAAGGCACTCCCTTATGGAAAAAGTTCACAGTGACTTGTCTAGCTCCTTCCCAGCCATGCCCAAGTACTTGCACCCCTAGGAGGAAAACTCGCCCTGCATGCAAAAGACTGGATGTCCATTACCCAGGACCGATGGGTCGTAAACATTGTATTCCAGGGATTCAGATTCTACTTCCATTCACTGCCAACCCCAAGTGGGTTGCCAGACCTTCCTCCAAACCAGTGGGCAGTGGCTCAAAAGCAAGTACTTCCTCTTCTCAGTATCAGGGCTATTCAACCTGTTCCAGTAGAGCAAAGGGGACAGGGTTTCTACTCCAGACTGTTCCTGGTACCAGAAAAGAGGGCTCTTGGCACCCTATCCTGGATCTGTCAATTCAACACCTTCCTTGTAGTCCCAGAATTCAAAATGCTTACACTGCAACAGCTTCTTCCTATGCTAGCCAAGGATGCCTGGCTAGTCACACTAGACTAGAAGCTTACCTGCACATCCCCATAAGGGAATATTGCAGGAAATATCTGCGTTTCAGGGCAGGCTCTATGCACTATCAGTTCTCTGCACTTCCCTTTGGCTTATTTACTGCGCCCAGGGTATTCAAAAAGTGCCTGGCTATAGCCATTGCATACTGCAGGCAGAGAAATATTCACATTTACCCATACTTTGATGATTGCCTGACTCAGGCGGACAGTCAGGAATTGCTACTTCAGCACCTGGCATTTGTAAAGAGACTTCTAACTTCCCTGGGGTACACCATCAACGAAAAGAAAACACAACTGGCGCCCAGCAAAAAGATTGTATTCCTGGGAGCATGCTTGAACACAACTTCCCAGATGGCATTCCTCACTCCAGAAAAACAGGTTTATTTGACAAACTACTTCAAACTAATGGCCACCAAAACCCAGCTATCTGCAAGAAAAATACTGCAAGCCCCAACATTCATGGCCTCATGCATTCTACTAATTCCATCTGTAAGACTGCATATAAGGAAACTTCAGTGGTATTTTAAAAGTTCCTGGTGTCAACATTCTCAGCACCTGGAAGCACTGATTCCTGTTATTCCTTGTCCAAGGGCAGAGTTCCTTTGGTGGCCAGAGGCATGCAACAACAACAAGGGACTTACCCCTCGCCGCCCAAACCCTGACAACAGACTCATCAGACTATGCATGGGCAGCTCACATGGCAGGCAAATACATTCAAGGCAAATGGATCCCAGGACAAATTCCCCTGCATATCAATCAAAAAGAAATGTTAGATGTACAGAATGCTCTGACAGCCTTCAAATACCTTATCCTTCCAGGACAGCTCCTGATAAAGACAGACACCACAGTTATGTGGTACATAAGTAAGCAGGGGGGAACTCATTCCTATCCTCTCTGCAGGTTAGCCATGGCCCTGTGGAACACAGCCTTGAGCAACCTACACCTGCAAGCTCAATTCTTGCCAGGGAAACAAAATTCACTGGCAGGCGACTTGAGCAGAAATCTACTGGACCCACACAAGTGGAAACGGGAGCCCAACTCATTAAACTTCTAATCCACAGGTGGGGGACACCAGAGGTGGACCTCTTTGCCTCCCCCCAAAACCATCAATTGAGCAAATTTTGCCCCAGAAATCCCCACAGCCAAGCATGGAAAGTGGATGCCCTATCCTTTCCATGGGAAAACCTCTCAATTTATGCCTTTCCCCCTCTGCCCCTCCTCTCAAAAATACTACTCAAGATCAAACAGGACAGACCAGGGACAATCCTTATTGCCCTAGACTAGCCACGCCAGCACTGGTACGCACTCCACAGTCTGACAGCAGTGCCACCCTGGCACCTACATCAGACACCCTCCCTGCTGTCCCAGCAGGAGGGACAGATTTTGCATCCACAGCTGCAAACCCTGAACCTTGCAGCCTGGCTTATCCCTTGAATACACCACCAGCAACCCTCAGCAAACAGGTGCTGGACATCATCCTTGAGGCCAGAAGGCCTAGTACTGGGAAATCCTATTCAGAAAAGTGGAAAAGATATTGATGTCCTTCATGGATGCATCTGCAGTCATAACAAGTGGGTTGTCCTGTCGTCAGGCAGCCCCGCAGTCGGCCGGATTCCAAAGTCCGGGTCCGGCTTCGGCTGATGTCGCACTCCACCCGACGTCATCTTTGTTGGTCTTCGGGTATAAAAGCATCAGCCGACGCCATTTTCCTCAGTCTTTCTTGCCGCATGGCGCCCGAAGCAGAAGCTGTTCGCAAGTGCCGGTCGGTCGGATCCAGAGATTACTTCTACCGAATACTACTTCGAAGACTTCTAAAGCTAAGTACCCCGTTGGGGACTCTTTCTTGCCTCAGCCGATGTCAGAAAAAGTTAACAATTGTTTAACCTGTGGGAAACAAATACCTCATAAAGATTTCCACTCTTACTGTCTGCCTTGTTTAGGCCCAGCCCACGGCGTAGCAGCCTGTTCGCCTGTGCCTCTTTCAACCGACGAACGCTTAGGCGTCGGTCGGAGTTTGCAGAACAGTTTTTCGGTTCTGATTTTGCGTACATTATGCCGTCGGATCCTCCGACTACCCCAAAACGCAAAGATAAAGACCGACACTCGCGGTCCGGTTTCGGCCGAAACCACGGTAAAGCAAACATGCGAGTGTCTCGGTTTCGGCGAAACCGAGAAAACTGCTCAAAGTACAGCTGAACCTATTCTTACAACTGAGGCCCCTGCTACAACTCTTGAATCGACCTCAGAAATTTTACCCACTACGGTGGTTGACTTATCAGACACCATCCCCTTGGATGTCTCTACCCCAGCACGTGGTGCTGCTAGGCCTCCAGCTGCCATGTCCATTAAGGCCTTCGCCAGGGCTAAAGCAGCCAAAACTACTAAAACAGTGCCTGTTAAACCCCCCACATCCAGGCCCTCTTCTAGTTCTCAAATGCTTTCTTTGGCAGAAGATTTAATTTCTTTAATTAGAGGATCTCAATCTCACCGAGAGAGGGCCTCTCAGCCCGGAGAGAAGAGACCTAGGGCAGAGCCCCCAGAGCCAGTGTCTTCTGATGATTCTGCTGATGAATCAGACATAACTGACCAGCCTGAGGCTCCCTTCTCCAATTTTGAAGATTCTGATGCTGAAGAATCCATTCCAGCTGCTTCCCCACCAGAAGAATTCTCCTTTGGGGAAACCTTGCATGCCATGCGAGAACAGTTCCAATGGCAGCAACAGGATTTTTCAGACTCCAGAAAGACTTAGGACCTTTCTGCACCTCCCACAGCACAGGCCCTTAGCTATACCTCCTGTTCTCTCTGTGGTGGATGATGCTTTCAATGATGTTTGCTCCGCTCCAGATTCTTTACCCCCAGCCCCTGCCAAACCAGACAGATTTTACAGGGTGCCAGATACTCATCACCACCTTTACAAGGCCCCACTTGCAGACCCAGAAACTATATCCCAGGGTCCCAAGGCAGTAGCCGACCACAGCTAAAACCCCTATTCCTTCTGAAAGGGAAGCAAGGTCACTAGACAGATGGGGTAAAAAGGTCTACACTTCAGCTACTCTCTCAGCTAGAGCTTTAAACTGTCAGTTTCACATGATACAATACCAAGAGTTTATGCTTGATCAGTTAACTAAAAAACTAACCACTGATGAATCTCTTGATAAGAAATATGTATTTGAGATGGTAAATAACATACAACAGGTTAGCAACCATTCCTTAAAATGTGGCTATGATGCACTGGAGGCTTCATTTAGATCAGCAATGACAGGCACAGTGATAAGAAGGCATGCATGGCTAAAGGAACAAGCTTTACCGGATCATGTTAAAGCCAAGTTGCTAGATGCTCCTATGGACAAGACAAGTTTGTTTGGTACACCTGCCCAGCAGGTTATGAAGAAAATGGAAGAAAAGGCAAAATCTGTTCAAACTGTCAAAGATTTCTTGCAGGTTCAACCCCAAGGTTTAGCAGGAACTGGCCTGCCAAAATTGGTCCTTTCCTGACTCCACAAAATTTCAAAGGGGCAGGAATAGACGTTCCAGAGGCAGAAACCAATCCAGAGGAGGTGCCTACAGAGGCGACAGTGGCAAGGTAACAACAGAGGCACAGACACAGCCATTGCCACTACATCAGCACAACCACAGTGACTTAATCCTAAATCCGCCTACCAGGGAACAAATAGCAGCTCCTCTAGGCGGAAAGTTAACCTTATTTTAAAGAACTGGCATTACATAACAAAAGACAAGTGGATTTTACAAACCATAGATCAAGGTTACGGTTTCACTTCCACACTTTACCAGTCAAAGAGGAATGCCAAATCTACCTCCACATCTGAAAACAGAGGCTCTACGCCAGATAATGGAGTTAGCAAACATGAGAGCTGTGGAAAGAGTGCCAACAGCAGAACAAGGAAAGGGGTTCTACTCCAGACTATTCCTAGTTCCAAGAAAGGAGAAAAGTTGGAGACCAATTCTCGACCTGTCCACCTTAAATACATACATCATTGTCCCAAAATTCAAAATGCTGACCCTACAGCAGCTTCTTCCCATGCTGGGCAAGGAGTCTTGGCTGGTAACTCTAGATCTCAAGGAGGCATACCTGCACGTCCCCATTCGACCAATCTGCAGAAGATACCTCAGGTTTCTTGCAGGATCAGAGCACTATCAATTCTCAGCATTGCCCTTTGGCTTATCTACTGCCCAGAGTATTCACAAAATGCCTGGCATCAGTAATCGCCCATTGCAGACTACAGGAATTCAAATTTACCCATACCTGGACGACTGCCTGCTACAAGGGACAACAAAAGCAAGCTGACAACAGATTTACAAAGGGTCATTTACTTGCTACAAGGACTGGGATACACAGTCAATTTACAAAAGTCAAGGCTGATACCATCCCAAACAAGGACATTCTTGGGCTGAATTGGACACAGTACAACAAATGGCATTCCTGACTACAGAAAACAAAAAGAACTTCCTCTTTACTTCTTGGCACTAACAAAACTGAACAAGTTAACAGCAAGAAAAGTTCTGCAGGCCTTGGGCTTCATGGCATCATGCATAATCTTGGTCCCATTTGCCAGACTACATATGAGGAAACTACAGTGGTACCTAAAGAATTTATGGTCCCAACACAGACACAGTCTAGAAACAGAAATCCCACTAATTCCATGCTTAAAACAGGAGTTCCTATGGTGGGCTCAGGCATGCCAGTCAAACCCAGGCCTACCCTTTCGCAGATGTCAACCAAGCCAGACCATCACAACAGGCGCTTCAGACCTAGGATGGGGGCCCACATGCTGGACAAATGCGTGCAAGGATTGTGGACACAGGATCAACTTCACCTGCACATCAATCTAAAAGAAATGCTGGCAGTAAAACTGGCAATCCAAAAGTTCAAACCATTTCTCAAAGAGGGCCAGTTGATGATAAGGACAGACAACACCACAGTCATGTGGTACATCAACAAACAGGGAGGCACTCATTCATACCCTCTATGCAGAATGACCTTGGAGCTGTGGACCCTGGCACTCAGCTACAACATTCAGTTACAGGCAATATTTGTACCGGGAAAGACAATACTCTAGCAGACATATTAAGCAGAACCACTTCGGATGCCCACGAATGGAAGCTGCACCGGACATCTTCAAGACCATCTCAAGAAATGGGGAATGCCACAGATAGACCTATTCGCATCACCTCTCAATCACCAGCTCAAAAATTCTGCACAAGGACATTCCACCCACTAGCATGGAAAGTGGACTCACTCTCCTTCAACTGGAAAGGCCTAACAGCATATGCATTCCCACCTCTTCCTTTGATACACAAGGTACTACTAAAAATCAAGGAAGAACGTCCAAGGATAATCCTGATAGCTCCAAACTGGCCAAGACAACACTGGTACCCACTACTGAAGAGCATGTCTCGAACAATATGTGGCCAATACCCTGATGCCTTTGATGTTAACTCAGAACAACTACAGCATCATACATCCAAACCTAAAACGCTGCAACTGACTGCATGGAACATCACATAGCAGCAGCTAATCCAGAACTTTCCCAAAGAGTTAAAGACATTATTCTTGAAGCACGCAGACCTTCAACAAGAAGGAACTATGCTGGAAAATGGAAAAGGTTTGTCATTTGGAGTACGGAAAGAGGAAAAGATGTGTCAAACATAGATATGCCTAACATTCTGGAGTATCTGGCGAACTTCTTCATTCAGGCCTGATCTACTCCTCCATCAAGATACATGCAACAGCTATTTCAGCAGAATACAGCTTTGATCCACCTGTTTTTCACACCCTTTGCTCAGGCAGTTCCTCAGAGGAATCAAGAATGTAAAACCTCCAAGGAAACCACCATTACCAGCTTGGGATTTAAACTTTGTGCTAGAAAAGTTGACACTATCACCCTTTGAACCAGCAGCAACAGCAGACCTACAACACCTGTCATGGAAAACTGCTTTCCTACTGGCAATTACTTCAGCAAGGAGGGTTTCAGAACTACAGGCCTTAATGGCAGTGCAACCCTTCCTAATCTTCCACCAAGATAGAGTGTCCATGAGGACTAATCCTACATTTATGCCCAAGGTGGTATCCAGAGTGTCTTTAAACCAGGCAATCCACCTACCTACCTTCTTTCCCAACCCACAAAACAGAGGGAAAGAATACTGCATACCTTGGATGTACATAGACAGCTACGCTACTACTTGGACAGAACAAAAATAGCAGAAAGACTGACCAACTTTTGTAGCCTATGCAACAGGAAGGGAAGGAAAAGCTATTTCCAAACAGACAATCTCCAAATGGATAGGAAATTGCATACGATTCTGTTACTCCTTCCATGGAAAACCAATTCCACAGAACATAAGACCTCATTCTACAAGGGCAACAGCCACTACCACAGCCTTCTTACGAGGAGTGGCAACCAAAGACATTATTGAGGCGGCTACTTGGACCTCCGTGCATACATTTGCCAAGCATTATAATTTGCCTCTATATTCCAGATCCCGAGCAGGGTTTGCCACTGCTGTACTGCAAGGGATCCTAAACACACCATAATCTACTTTTATCCTCCTCCCTAGTTGGCTATGGTATTCTACCCACTTGTTATGACTGCAGATGCATCCATGAAGGACATAGTACAGTTTTGTACCTACCATAAATGTAGATGTCCGAACTGGATAGCATCTGCAGTCAGGATTACCCTCCCTCCTTCCCCTCTGTGGTACTCCTAGGGTGTTTACCCTCCTAATAGCTAGCTGTTGGGGGGGAGTCTTTTATGGTGTATTTGTTTGTATATATGTACATATATGCTTATTACTGTGTTTACCTTTATCCATTTGGAAACATTGGCATCTATCCAAATTTTTAGCCTGCAAGAGGGCTACTGGCATCTGGGGCAAGAAACACTGAGGAAAATGGCGTCGGCTGATGCTTTTATACCCGAAGACCAACAAAGATGACGTCGGGTGGAGTGCGACATCAGCCGAAGCCGGACCCGGACTTTGGAATCCGGCCGACTGCGGGGCTGCCTGACGACAGGACAACCCACTTGTTATGACTGCAGATGCTATCCAGTTCGGACATCTACATTTATGGTAGGTACAAAACTGTACTTTCTTGGAGCCGGTCTCAAGGGAAGGACACAGCCATGTCCACCTTACTTCAAATCCTAGATTACCTAGCAGAGCTGCTCCATAAAGGCCTATCCTTCTCATCAGTTAAGATTCATGCCTCTGCCATCTCAGCTCATTACAATACTGAGCCACCTCTCTTCTCTGACTCTCTCATCAAGCAGTTCCTGAGCGGAGCTAACAATTTTAGGCCCCCGAGGAGAGCTCCCACCCTGCCTGGGACCTTAACGTTATACTAGAGAAGCTCACTCTTCCCCCTTTTGAGCCTGCTGCTGCAGCAGAGTTAAAATTCCTCTCTTGGAAAACAGCCTTTCTTCTAGCCATCACTTCAGCAAGAAGAGTGTCTGAGTTACAGGCACTAATGGCTGTGGAACCCTTCATTATTTTCCATGCTGACATGGTTTCCCTCAGGACTAACCTATCATTTATGCCAAAGGTGGAATCCAGTGTGGCTTTAAACCAATCCATCCATTTACCAACCTTTTTCCCTAATCCTCAGAATAAAGGGGAAAGAATCCTGCATTCCTTGGACGTGCAGACAGCTCAGGTTCTACCTTGACAGGACTAAACCTTTCAGAAAATCTGACCAGCTGCTAGTCAGCTTTGCTACAAGGGCAGAGGGCAAGGCCATTTCAAAGCAAACCATTTCCAAAGGGATAGCAGACTGCATCCATTTCTGCTACAAACACCATGGAAAACCTACCCCACAGGGGATCAGAACCCATTCCACTAGGGCTACCTCAACCTCTACAGCATTTCTCAGGGGAGTCCCTACCAGGGACATCCTGGAAGCTGCAACCTGGACTTCTGTACACACCTTCACCAAGCATTACCACTTGCCTATCTTTTCTAAATCCAGAGCTGGATTTGCCACAGCAGTCTTGCAAGGCCTGCTAGCCAGCCCTAATACTTCTTGACTGCCTCCACCCTTCCTCAGCTTTGGGAATCAACCCAAGTGTGATGACTGCAGCAGTGAAACACAAAGAACATAGAACATTTGTGTACATTTACCATAAATGTAGATGTTCGCGTGTATTCACTGTTGCAGTCCTGGTTACCCTCCTATCAGCCCCCTGACTTTTCTATTCTTTCTACCTATCCTCTTTTTGGCCATATCTTATGGCAGTGGTATTTACTTTTTGCTGGAGGTGTTCCACACCATGTAACTGCTTCCTATTTTGGGAGCTCCTAACATCTGGGGCATGGCTTCGGCTGCATGTTTTATACCTCTTGACGACCTGACGTCATGGAAGAGGCGACGGCATCCTATGTGGAAATCCAAAGACTCTGGTATTCGGGCCGACTGAGGGGCTACCTGCAGGCAGATAACCCTATTGTGATGACTGCAACAGTGAATACACTCGAACATCTACATTTATGGTAAGTGTACACAACTGTACTTTATTGTTGGTGCCCTTGGTATACTGCATATCTAAGAAAGTAGTTGAAGTATAGCTATGGGAAGAGGTAAACTTCAGGAAGGGGGTTGTTTGATTGAGGTAAGTGAGCCACAGAGAATAACAAATGCAAAAATAGCTGCATCCTGACATACACTTTGGATTATCACAGTGTCAAAAATGTTATTAAAGAAAACTGGGACATTATCACAGGAAGCCCTTTTCTGATTAATATCTTAGGTGAAGCCCCATCCTTTGTTTATAGGAAGGCCAGGAATATTAGAAGTTTTGTTGAATTTAAACCTAGACCATGTGAGAGAAACACTAAAAGATGTGAAACTAATTGTACGTTTTGTATATTTATACAGCAAGGTGATAGTTTTTATTGCCCTTATTTAAAGAAAATCATTAAGACCAGTGCAGGGGGTGACTTTAACACTACAAAAGTAATTTACAGGGCACAGTGCAATGAATGTGATGCATTCTGTGTGGGCAAGAGTCAAACTCAAGCGTAGGATTTCAGGTCATCTGTCAGACATCCGCTCTGGATGTAAAAATAATGCACTAGCCAAACGCCTTTCTCTTCATAAAACACAGGTTTTAAGTTCCAGATCCTGGATTGCATAGACATGGGTGAGCTTGAAGGAGACATCCCGAATATTCTGGAGAAGCATGATCTCGTGTGACAATTAAAGCTGAACTCTTTTAGGAAGCCTAGACTAAACTACTGTTGTTCAATTAAAAGTGCACTGGAACTTAGAAACTTGCTACATTGTTTACATGACTAATTTTATTTTATTTTTAACAGTTGGTTTTAAATGCCATTTTAAATCAGTTGTAATTTAAGTATATATTTTGTTTCCATCATCATACATTTTTTCTTATTTTTTTTTTTTGGTTCTCTTTTTTTCCACTTTATTCAAAATGATGTGTAATAACAATACTAATTATACAGTTATATATATATTTTTATAGATATTTTTAGGGTTCTTGTACCCAGACCTGAAGAAGTCTAGAAGGACGTAAGTGATTTTTGTTAACATTTGGTTATAAAAATAGAATATGATTTTTACAATTGATTTTTTACATGCAAAGTGTATATGTATATATTTTTGATTGGACTAAGGTTGATACATTTCCAGCCATGTAGTATATTGTCTTGGATAAAATCACAGACTTAATCTACTTAATAAATCTGGTTAAATAACAGGTACCACATCATTAGAAATGTTATTTAAAGTACATAAGGGTTATATTATTATGACAGCTACTAAGCAGGGCAGTACCAGCTCGAATGTCACACTGATGGGGGAAGGGATGTGAATTTAACATGTGTACCAATAACACTTTGTTTTACAGCACAATAAACCACTCCTCTTGCCTGATGATAAGTTTAGAAAACAGCTTGTGAGGAAGCTATTACTCTATTTTTGTTTTACTTGGATAGCTCGTCGGTGTACTTAATAAAGGATTTTCGACTGGAAACAGACTGCCTGCCTTGCTTGCATAACTTTCAAATACTTAGTAATTCTGTACAATTAAATAATTTTTATTTTTATTATTATTGTTGTTTTTTTTTTTTTTTTTTTGCTTGACTAGTTTATTTGTTACTTCTACTACGTTTGTCTGATCTGATTAATACACAGTGATTAACTAGAGATGTATAGACTGAAAATCTTCCACACAGAGAAGTTTCTTGCACTGTAATATCCTATTCTTCCCAGCCACTTTCCGCTTTCTGTTTGCCTCTCTCTCTCTCTTCCTGTTTGGCTACAGATTACTCAGGATTCCTGGGTCCTGTCCAGTATTCGTCAGTGGTATTTCATGGTGTAGAAATCCCTTCCCCATTTTATGGGTATTCCTCAGCCCTGTCAAGAGCAACTCTCCTTTTTCCCCAGAGGTGCTTCAGGACCTTTTGACTCTGGATACTCTTCAGTAGGTGCCTGTGTCTCAAAGGGGGAGGAGGGTGTTTTACTCCAGGTTGTTTCTAGTATCCAGAAAAGAGAGTACTTGGAGACCATTTCTCGACCTGTTTCATCTAAACACTTTTCTGAAGGTGCCCTCCTTTTGAAAGTTGTCCTTTCAGACTTTGTTTACTCTCTTGCTTCCTCAGGCTTATATGGTATCTCTGGATGTGAAGGATGCGTATCTTCATATCCCAATCGATCCCATATTCAGGAAGTTTTTACATTACTCTGTTTCCTGGCATTTTCAGTTCTCTGCTTTGCCCTATGGCCTTTCTACTGCCCCAAGGGTATTCACTAAATGCCTCACTCCTGGGTTTGCTTTTTGCAGGTTTTAGGGGATCCAGTATTTCCTTACTTGGACGACTTTCTATTTCAGGCATCCTCTCCAGAGATTCTGTTGCAAAATCTTCACTTTGCCATTTCTCTTCTGCAAAGCCTGGGGTTCACAATAAACTTCAAAAAGTGTTTTCTGACTCCTCCTCAAGACCATGTGTTTGTGGAGTGCAGGATAAAGACAGTGCCTATGTTGGCATCCCTGCCTGCTCCCAAGTCCTTATCACTTATTTTTTTATTTCAAACTCTTCTTCATCTGGCCTCTATAACAACCAGGAATTTAGCTCTGGGTTTCACGGCATCCACCATCCCGATTCTCTCTCTGGCCAAACTCCGCATGAGAAGGTTTCAGTGGTTTCTGAAGTCAGTTTGGCTTCAACATGCACATCCCCTAGATTTTGTAGTTCCTTGTCTACCTTGTTTCAAGAAGGAACTTCACTGCTGGATACAGCAGTTGCCTATCATCCCACTTTTCCCTCTCAGAAGCTGAATCACAGATACTTTAGATGTGGGTTAGGGAGCAGCTTTGTGCTCCCTAAAGGTGCAGGGAGTGTGATCGCCTGTTCAACAGAAAGCTCACATCATTGTCAAAGAGATGACAGCTCTTCTGCTGGTGCTTCAGACTTTCCATCCTCTTTTTTCTCCCCAGGACCTCTCAAGGTTTTTTACAGACAGTACCTCAATGGTGTGGTATATAAACAGATAGCGGGGGACAAGATCTTGTCTTTGCCAGTAGGCACTTCTAGTGTGGGATCTTGATATAATTGTTTCAAGTGACTCTTCAGGCAGTTTACATTTCCTCAGGTCAAAGCTTTGGGGAAGACACTCTGAGCAGGCCCTTAACTTAGTCCCACGAATGGATGCTTCATAGGGATGTGCTTCTGGCTATTGTCCACCAGTGGGGTACTCCTCAAATGGATCTTTTTGCCTCCCCTCTTTACAAACAACTTCTTCTATTTTGTGCCAGAGTCCCAGGTCTTGTGGTTTGGAAGGTGGACGCCTTATCTTTTTCTTGTAAGGAGATGTTTCTTTAAGCTTTCCCTCCTCTTCCCGTCATTCCAAAAGTCCTGTTCAAAATTCAGCAGGATGCTCCCAGAATCTTGTTGGTGACTTAATTTTGGCTGAGACAGCATTGGTTCCGTCTTCTGCATTTAGCCAACGGCAGTCATCACAAGTTACTTCACAGCGTGGATGTACTCACACAAGACGGGGTCTATCGTCCATACCCACCTGTCCACTCTTCAATTGACACTGTGGGTGATAGGATTTTGATGCCACATAGGCACCTTTTTTCTGAGGATGTGTTTATGCTCCTGCAGGAGGCCAGGAAACTCAGTACTAGGAAAGCCTACTTATTCAAATGGAAGATGGTTTCTATTTCGTATTTTTCTCATAACCTGGATCCACTTTCTGTGGATGTTCCTTTGGTTCTATTGTCTGTGCGAATTGCTGAATGCTAGGTTGGTTTAATCCTGTTTCTCCTCCCTGTGATCATAATTTTGGAAAAAAATTGCTCTCGCTCCTTTTGAGTCTGCAGCTTCAGCTTCCTTGCAGCACTGCTCTTGGAAGACTGTACTTTTGTTGGCTCACCCTTCTGCCAGACAGGTGTCTGAACTTCATGCCCTTATGGCTTGTCCTCCTTTTTATAGTTTTTCATAAGGACAGGGCATTCCTACATATACTAATCCTTCTTTTATTCCCAAGGTGGTGAATAAGTTGTCCCTTAGTCAGTGTATTTGTTTGCCTACTTTTTTTCTTCTCCACAACCAGTTAGTGAGAAGGTACTGCACACATTGTGGATGTACATAGACAACGCAGATTTTGTTGGGATAAGACTAAGACGGTTAAGAAATCTGATCAGCTCTTTGTTTTCTTTCATCCTAGGTCCTTAAGATTAGCTGTATCTAACCAATTATTTCTTCTTGGATTGTAAAATCTATTTCCTTATGTTATTTCTTTCATGCTAAGAGCCTTCCTTATTCTGTTAAGGCTCATTCTGTTAGGACTGTGGCTTCTTCTGTGCTTTTTTTCATGGGTTTGGATAGTAACACTTTTTTGAGGTAGCTACCTGGACTTCTCTGCATACATTTACCAAGCACTACGAGTTGGATGGAATCTCCAGAGATACAGCTGGCTTTGCTAGGGCCATCCTTCCTTCCTAGAGGGCTCTGCTTGTCCTTCCTTCTCCCAAGTTTCTTCCTGAGCTTTGGCACTCTCCCTCATGTAATGAGTACTGCAACAGTGAAATGGAAAGGCATAATGCAGTTGTGTAAAATCTTACCATAAAGGTGGGTGTCCTTCTCTTCACTGTCGCAGTACTCATTCCCTCCCTCTGCCCCCTGGTTCATTTCTCTTCTAGATATATGGATTACTTCCCTTTTCCTTAGACTGGCGTTTCTACTAGGACTTTCAGTTCTGAGGATGGTATGCCTGTACTTCACCTTTATGCCCTACACTATGCGAGGAGCTTACATGTAATGTATGGTGAGTCTTAAAGCAGCCTAAAGGCTTTGATATACTGGCCGGGTGTCAGGCTGCCCTTGGCAGGGTATTCCCTAATGTAATGGATACTGCAACAGTGAAGAGAAGGACATCTACCATTATGGTAAGATTTTACACAACTGTACTTTCTAGATTCAACTAAAAACTCCACTAGAACAGATCTTCCACTTAAAATTCCCCTATTCCTTTCTCTTTCCCTGTAATCTCTCAGTCCCTGGTAGGAGAGCCAGTGTCTAACCTGCAGTCCAAATGTCTTCTTGACCTCATCCCATTCTGTTATCTTTTCTTTGCCATTACTTGCTTCCAGTAGTTTGGTTCCTTTGCCAGTTTTCGCCAGTAAATTCCAGCCCCCCTCTTACCTATTCTCTGTACCCCCCTACTTGCTGTCATCCCTAATAGAAAAATCTCCTTTCTCCGTTATTTTTAGCTTAGTTCTTAGAATACTTTCTGCTACTTTGAGTATAATTTTCTACGTCTGTTATTCTCCTTAAGGATCTGCATCCAAAATCCCACTTTCTCCTTATGTTTTTTGAATTTCCTCCTGCTTCATCATCCCTTTCCACTTTGAATTCTAACTTTATCCTTGTGTTGTATATATGAGCCTTAATTGTGTAGCTTTAAAATATCTTTTCAAATCAGTTACTCATAATCCTAAAACCACCTTGTTCTACTGGAAGTATCAACTTATCCCACTTAACCCTTGCCCTCTTCCCTTCCAGATAAATTATTTCAACTCTTCATTAATTATCGTCCACAACTTCTCTGGTTGATAAAAATGTGCCTGACCTATGTATAAAACTAAAGGGATTAAAAACATTTTCATTGCTTATGTCTTACTGTCCTTATCCATAAACACAAGCTTCTGGTTTCTAAAGTTTTTGTATTTTGTTTAGTCTCTTTCCATGTGTTCTTAGCTGCCATAACAGTAGCCTTTTTAATCCATGCTCCTAAATACTAAATCTTGTGTGCCCATAAATGTGGGTAGTACTTAACCTGTGTGTGTGTGGGTACATAACTGCTGTAACCTTTTGTTTTGTCTTCATTAATTTTATATCCTGAAGAGACTTGAACTGTCTCAGAATGTTCCACTGCACTAAGATGTCTTTTTTTCTGATTTATCAGGTGTAGAATAATATCTGCAAATATAACCAACTTTTCTTGATTACCATACCAGTTATATCCTTCAATTTTGGAGTCCTTTATTTCGTTTGCTACTCGCTATAAATATAAAGCAAATAACTTGGGGGAAAGAGGACACTCCTTCTCTGTTCCGTTTGGACATAACTTAGAGAGGAATCCTTCTACTTTAATTCTTGCCTCCGATCCTTCATATAGCCTCGTAATTAACCTTATCGTATCAGGAGATGGAAATGCTTCCATTGGCCCTACTCATAAAATCTCAGGTTGTTCTGTTAAATTACCCACCAGCAGCAATTTTTTTTCATACTTTCAGATTCCCTCTGAATCATCATTGTTATATTAATATTGTCAAATGTTTGCTTCCACCCACAAAACCACATTGATGCATATCCATCAGTTCTGGCAACACCTTTGATAATCTTTTAGTTAGTATAGATGGAAACACTTTATAGTCATGGTTTAAATGTTAAGTGGGCCTATATGGGTCTGATGAGTCTTTCCATCTTAAGGTATTACAGCCTCCACAACTTTATTCAAAGTTGTTGCTGCTTCTCCTCCTTTTAAAATACTGTTAAACTAAACCTATCAGATCTTTATCACTTTCTTCACTCCTAAGTTCCAAATTTCACAGGATTACAGTCTGTTCCTGAAGACTTTCCTACAGATTGTTTATTCATCATAGTATTTGTCATCTTCTATCTCAACTGTTAATTGTTGAGCCTCGTGTGCCTCTAACCGTGGCTTACTTGTCTTCCATAAATATTTCAGTTTGTGCATTCTAGTTTTTCTCATTTCTGTGCTGTATACAAATGTTCATAATATTTCTAAAATATGTATAACAGCTGTACTGGATCTCTGGTTATTTTTCTTGTTTATAGGCTCCCTAAGTTAGGCAGCAACCCTTTATTCTTTGTTACCCAAGTCATGATGCTAAATGTTTTTGTGCTCATGAGTTGTCATAAGTAGTTGCTTAACAGCAGTCTTTCTAAACTCATGCATATTATCTGTATACTCCCTTATTTTTTCTTTTGCAATCTGCATTTGTGCCTTTTGTTCTGTGAAATTCCCCTTACACTACAGTACACTAATCTTTGTCAGCCCTTCTAAATAATTCCTATTAATTTTTGTTTGATTTCTACCATGTTTTTTATTCTACTCACTAGCTATAACTTCTGAAGAAATGTCTATCTTCCATACTAATGCTCAAATTATTTCCGCTACCCATTCCTTAAATTCTTTTTAACAGGTAATTGGGAATGCGCTTGTATCTCATTTTTGCTTTGTTACCCTGCATTTATGTCTTAGTTTATTGATGCATGATTTGAAATAGTTGTCTGTAGAAGCTTTCAGTTAAATACATATGTCCCAGTGAAATTGCCTAGTCCAGCCCAGTCATTGTACCTTGGGGGATAATATCTAAATTCTCGAAGTTCCTGCTGCTGAGTTCACATCTTCCATACAAAATATTTTCATAAATTTCTTTATATTTTCTCTTCTGCGTCCCTCATATACAATCTCACTGTTGCAAATAAAGTTCCAGTCCTCGCGTACAACTAATATTCCCTGCTGAAAGACTATTATTACTCCTCAAATTTTCTTAAGCTTCGTAGTAGTAGTTATTGGAATATAAGTACATGCCAACATAATCCTTCTCATTACTAACACAAATCTACCATTTTCTTTTTTCCTCTTCTGTTACTATTGGAGCTCCTCTAGCAATTAGTATATTTACTGCCCCTTTCCTTTGATCCTGATAAATTCTATTGATTATCCATCCTGAAATCCTTTCCTTGTCAAATTCATAAGCTTATTTCTTTCCAAATGTTTGCCCTGTAGCATTGCTATTTGCAGTCTGCATTTCTGTTTATAATTTCAGTACAATTACTTTTTTGTCTGTCTGTAAGGCCATTTGCATTACAAGATGATATAAATAGCGTAGCCATTATAATAAGAAGTTATGGTCCCCAACTATTTTGCCCAACTTTTGTTTTACATGCAAACACTGATGTTCGGCATGCTAATATTTTATTCTGTTGTTTCACGTCACATTTTAAGACTTTGTTTTAATGAAAACCTTCAAACAAAAGTCTGAATAAATTTTCCAGAGCACCCACATAACCTGTAAACTTAGAACAAAAACTAATTACATCTTCAAAAAATGAAGTTTAACCTTCCAGATAGGAACAATTGTCCCAAATCGACAGCTGCACCCACAAGTATTACCCAAGTTGAAATTAAAGTCCATTTAAAGTTAAAGTAAAATTAAATTAAATTACAGTGCACATTATAGTGTGTGCTCCCACTTGCACTGATTGGTCCTTTTCTTATCTGTATTTCCCTCCCATATGTGAAAAATAGCTTGCATTCTTTCACCCCTAGCAATCCAGATTTTAACACAAGTCAAACTTGCCTTTTTTCTCTTTTTACATTATAAAGCCTGTATGTCTTGCAACTAGAAAAAAAATCATTGTTTAATATCCTTTTCACGTACAGTTTTCACTGAAAAGACTCAGCAACACTCACATTTAAAGTGCTCCTGATTGCGTACTGTGCAAAGCTGCTTCACTGTATAACATGCATATAGTATTAAGAACAAAAATTGTTTTACTTACTTTTCCTTTTAATATCATTGTAAATATTAATGACAGGGGGGCATATGTTTTACAGTCCACCCACAAGTTTAACAAAGTCAACAAAAGTCCTGTCTTTCTCAGCCACTTTTTTTCTTGCAAGGCTATATTTCGCAAATGTGATTGTTTTATAATCTCACATTTACTCCTTAATTTCAGTGCTGCTGATCTTCTTCCTCTTCATCTCTGCTTCCCAGCACCAGACTCTGGTTCATTTCTAAGGCAGTTCTGATTTTGTAGTAAACGTCTGTTTTTTTCTTTTGGAGCATTGAAAAAGGTTTCTGGAAAAGGTTTCATTGGTGAAGTCTTTCTATGAGCTTTGTCATAATTAGAAGCAGAGTCCCATTTTATTTGATGACTCACTTTTTGTTAGATAAACTTTTATATATCCTCCTTAGCATGTTCTGTATCAAAAATGATCCTGTAGGAAAAACATTTCATAAGACAGCTGGATACAGCTTCTCAAATTTCACACCTGTCTCTCGACAGTCCTAATTGCTGGGATAAGTTTGCCTCTCTTCTGCCTGGTACACAGCGAGTGATGATTTTCCACAAACACTCTGCTGTATCCAGTTTTTAATACTTTCCCTTCTGCCACAGTTTTGTCAGAGTCAACTCTTTTTGCCATTATGATTGCTTCTTGTGCAGTTGTTAGCTGCTTTCTCATGGGCAAGTTTGGAGTGTACACTCTATGTGGCCTTTCATGTAACAGATCCTTCTGTGCTATATCAGTCCAGCTGCTTATTTATGTTTTCATAAAGTTTATATGGTTGGCTCCTTCCAGTTTTTCTGGTACAGCAGGAAATCTCAGATTTTCTCTGTGCACTCGTCTGCTAATGATGCTGTTTTTTGAAACTGCTCATCTTGAGTAGTCTTATACTCAGCCAGCCTTTTTTCATTTCGGCCTCTGAATTTTTTGCATTTGCAGGTTGCCCTCAGTCGGCCTGAATTCCAAAGTCTTGGGTCCTGCGTCAGTTGCTGTCTTCTCTTCCATGTCGTCAGGGGTATAAAACATGCAGTCGACACCATTTTCTTCAGTTTTTCTTGCCCCCGATGTCAGGTGCCCCCAAAAAGGTAGCAATATTCTAAATATTTATATTTTATATATATATATATATATATATATATATGCATCAATATAAACTTTACCTTCCTCTACAACCTATGTGGTGTAGTTTCTTGTAGAAGATAGAGAAGGAAAGATAAACTGTAGAATGACAGGTGAATGGCGGAAGGGTAACCTGGACTGCAACAGTGAATACACTAACATCTACATTTATGGTAAGTGTACACAACTGTACTATGTTCTTCGTGTTTCACTGTTGCAGTCATTACATTTGGGTAGAATCCCAAAGCTATGGTTGGGAGGCTGGAGCTAAACAGCATTAGGTGAGGCTATAAGGCCCTGCAGCACTACAGTGGCAAAGCTTGCCCTAGACTTAGAGTAGAGAGGCAAATGGTAATGCTTTGTACAGGTGTGAACAGAACTCCAAGTAGCAGCCTCTAGAATGTCCTTGGTTGGTACTCCTCTGAGAGAGGCTGCTGAAGTAGCTGCAGCCCTGGTGGAGCGAGACCTAATGCACTTGGGCACAGGTTTGCCATGGTGTAAGTAGTAGAAACGGATGCAATGGCTTATCCATTTTGAAATAGTTTGCTTTGAAATAGCCTTTCCATCTGATCCTGCAGCATATGACACTAGTAATTGCTCAGTTTTTCTTAGAGCTTTAGTCCTGCTCAAGTAAAATCTTAGCTGTCTGTGTACATCTCCAAGGAATGCAGAATTCTCTCCCCTTTGTTCTACGGATTTGGATAAAAAGTTGGCAGATGAATTGTTTGGTTAAGAGCCACACTGGAAACTGACCTTGGGCATAAGAGTAGGATTTGACCTCAGAGAAACCCTGCCTGGGTAAAATATGATAAAAGGCTCCACAGCCATGAAGGCCTGTAGCTCTGAAACTCTTCTTGCTGAAGTAATTGCTAGTAGCAGAGCTGTCTTCCATGATAAGAACTTTATATCCGCGGTAGCAGCTGGTTCAAATGGAGGCAGGGTGAGCTTTTCCAACACATAATTGAGGTCCCATGCAGGTAATGGTGATCTAGGAGGCCTTAAATTTTTGGCTCCTCTAAGATACTGCTTTAGTAAAGGATCAGAAAAGATTGGTGGCTCAGTATTGTCATGAGCCGAAATGGCAGAGGCATGGATTTTGATTGATGAGAAAGATAGGCCTTTGTCAAGCATCTCAGTTAAGTATTGTAATATCTGAGGAATATGCGGTTCTGCTGTATCAGTTACTTGTGCTTGATTCCAAGCACAGGATCTCGTCCATTTGTCAGCAGAAGATTTTCTAGTACTAGGCCTTCTGGCTTCCAAAATGACATCCTTCACAGCTTTACTGAGAGGTGTCGTCTGTATGATTACAGGATTAGCCATGCTGCCAGGTTCAGAGTCTGTAGTTGATTGTGCAGGATCTGATTGTTTTGCTGGGACAGTAGTTGTAGTTTTTGAGGCAAGGTCCAAGCTGGGTATTGCGACAAGTTTCTTAGGACTGGGTACCAGTATTGGCGGGGCCAGTCCAGGGCAATTAGTATCATCTTTGGCTTCTCTTGTCTGACTTTTAGGAGGACCTTGGGTAGAAGAGGCAGAGGAGAAAAGGCGTAAACTGATAGGTTTTTCCAACTGAAGGATAGGACGTCCACTTTCCATGCTTGTCTCTGATAAATCCTTGTGCAGAAACTTTTCAGTTGATAATTTTGAGGAGAGGCAAACAGATCTATGTCTGGGCTCCCCCATTTCTCTGCCATCTTGCTGAAGACTTGTGGATTTAGTTTCCACTCGTGAGGATCCATAAGTTTCTACTTAAATCGTCTGCCGATTGTTTTGTTTTCCTGGCAGGAATTGAGCTTGAAGATTTATTTGGTAGGTCAAAGCTGTGTCCCAGAATGCCATGGCTAATCTGCAAAGGGGGTATGAGTGTGTGCCCCTTTGCTTGTTTTATATACCACATGACTGTGGTGTTGTCCGTCTTTATCAGTAGTTGTCCTAAATGAAGTAAGTCCTTGAAGGCTGTTAGGACATTTTGAACAGCTAGCATCTCTTTCTGGTTGATGTGTAGATGCATTTGATTTGGTGCCCATATGCCCTGAATGCATCTTCCTGCCATGAAGGGCCCCCCAGGCATAATCTGATGTGTCTGTTAAGGTTTGGCTGGCAAGGGGTAGAGTGAAGGGCCGGCCCAAGTTTTGGTGACAGGCCTTTGCCCACCATAGAAACTCCTGTTGCAGGCAGGGGATGAGAGGAATCATTGTTTCCAGACTGTGTGAATGTTGACTCCATAAACTTTTTAGTACCACTGAAGTTTCCTCATATGCAGTCTTGCATATGGAATTAGTAGGATGCAGGATGCCATGAAGCCCAGAGCCTGCAGAATTTGTGTTGCAGAAGACTGGGTTTTTGTTGCCATCAGTTTGAAGCAAGTAGTCAGTTGCCTTTGTTTGTCTGGCGTGAGGTAAGCTATCTGGGCAGTTGTATTCAAGCTTGCACCCAGGAATGTTATTTTTTGAGAGGGTACCAGTTATGATTTCTTTTTGTTTGTTGTGTACCCTAGGCATGTTAGAAGCCTTTTCACAAATGCCAGGTGTCGTAGAAGAGTGTCCTTGTTCTCTGCTTGAATGAGACAGTCGTCCAAGTAAGGATATATTTGAATACTTCTTTGTCTGCAAAATGCAATTACTGTTGCCAGGCACTTTGTAAAGACCCTAGGCACGGTGGATAAGCCAAAGGGCAGTGCAGAGAGTTGGTAATGCATTAAGCCAGCCTTGAATCTGAGGTATCTTCTGCACGACTGTCTTATTGGGACATGCTGGTATGCCTCTTTTAGGTCTAAAGTCACCAGCCAAGCATTCTTGCCCAGCATGGGCAGAAGCTGTTGCAAAGTGAGCATTTTGACTTTTGGAATGTCCAGGTATGTGTTCAAAATCGATAAATCCAGTATTGGCCGCCAGGCCTTGTCCTTTCTGGGTACCAAGAACAGAGAGTAAAAACCTTGCCCTTTTTCCTGTTCTGGTACTGCCTGAATGGCCCCCATATCCATGACGGACGTAACCTGTTTTTGTGCCTCTACCCATTGTTTTTAAGGCAGATCTGGCCAACCATTTGTCATTGGCAGAGTGTGGAAATGGAATCTGTATCCCTGTGATACGATGTTTAGTACTCACTTGTCCTGGGTTATTAACTGCCAATTTTGAGCAAAAAGTGCTAATTTTCCCCCTATGGGTGCTGCCAAAAGATAAGTGCTTGGTGTAGGTAGAGGAAAGTCATTGGGATTGCTTTCTGTAGGTTTGCACTTTATCTCCTCCAGATTTGGAGGTGGATGCGCCCCATTGCTTTGACCTGTATGAGTCTTGAGCCTGGTACTTGGAACCCTTAAGGTGTCTGGGTTTGCCCCTTTGAGCTCTGTCCGACACAAGAAAGGACCAGTTTTTTGTAGGCCAGTATCTACTGAATCTAGGTGGCTGCACTTGTAAGAAATCTTTAACAGTTTGCATAGACTTAGCTTTGTCTTCCATTTTCTTTAAAACCTTTTCTGCCTTAATACCAAACAGAGATTCATGCTGTAAAGGTGCATCTAGCAATTTAGCTTTAACATGATCAGGCAAATTTTGTTCCTTTAACCAGGCATGCCTCCTAATCACAGATCCAGTAACTGCGGCCCTGCAGGAGGCCTCTAAAGAATCAAAACCACATTGCAAAGTATGCTTTCCAACTTGTTCAGCTGCGTGCAATAATTCCTGCAATTCCTTCTTTTCTGCACATTCTGAAATCAACGTCATCTTCTGTTTCACCAATCCCATAACATGTTGTTGATTCTTAAGCATATGAAATTGACAGTTTAAGGCCCTGATTGCCAAGGTTGCAGATGTATAAACCTTTTTTCCCCATCTGTCCAGTGCCCTTGAATCTCTGTCGGAGGGGGTAGGGTTTTTTGCTGTTGAGGCCTTAACTCCTTTTGGACCCTGTGAAATAGTTTCAGGATCAGCAGCAGGGTTTCTAAATAAAATTGTATGAGAGTCAGGGACCCTATTACTAATACTTTACTGAATATAATGGGCGGCCACGGTGGTGCAGCGGTTAGCGTTGTCACCTCACAGCAAGAGGTTCGCCGGCTCGATCCTTGGCTGAGGTGCCTTCTGTGCAGAGTCTGCATGTCCTCCCTGTGGTCGCGTGGGTTTCCTCCGGGTGCCCCGGTTTCCTCCCACATCCCAAAGACATGCTGTAGATGGATTGGACACTCGCAATTGGCCCTAGGTATGTGTGTGTGTGTGTGTGTGTGTGTGTGTGTGTGTGTGTGTGTGTGTGTGTGTGTGTGTGTGTGTGTGTGTGTGTGTGTGTGTGTGTGCCTTCCATGGAAGGTTGGGTGCCGGGCTGGCAACTAGACACCGTAAAAACTCTGCCAGTCATGAGCGGACAGGTTATCTGCTGTGGCGACCCCTAACCGGGAAAAGCCAAAAGAAGAAGAAGACTTTACTGAATATAATACTGCAGAAATTATTAGTTTTTGCCCTTATCTTTCAAAATCGCTACTGGTATACTGTTGCCTTCTAGAGACTTCCCTGTCTGCTACTGCTGTTTTTGTTGCTGTATTTTTTGTGCTTGTTGGGACCAATAGTCCCTCAACTTGTTCCTCTATTAATATATGTGTAACAGTATTTCTACTTCCCATCTTTTGTCCTTTGCCTTCATTCTTGGGCATAAAAGTTCTACCCCCTCCCCCAAAGTATTTCTAGAATTCTTTTTGGGTTTCTAGTTATTTCTTTTGATTGTGGGTACTTTATTTTTGATACTGAAGTGGTAAACAAACTTGCCTAGATTGGTTATGTATAACTATTTTAAACTGCAAAATACATAAATAACAAGAGTTTCTATTAGGTAAAATGCTTTGTTTAAAACTAAATGAGAAGTGATTTCTAATTAAATTGTGCATTTGAATGTTTTCCAGTCCTTTACACCAGATGCAATGATATTCCACATTTTATAGCTGGCACAGAAAAGTGTTTGTAGAGTCAAGGTAAAGGATGACACAAGTGTCTTGATAAGATTACACAGAGGCATGGATTTAGTGCATTTATGGGTTAGAAAGAGGAGGATATGTGAACATGAATAAACTTTCATTCATTAGTCACTAGCCAAGTGCAAAATCTTTAATAATTTTATTATTCAGCGGAGGAATTTTTATCAACTCCAAAAACACATATGCTTTACAATTCATAATAAAAATTCTTATAACTTGTACAAATGTCTTCATCTCTACTTACTAATGCATGCTGTAAACATAATATTTTGTTTTAAGATTTTGCTGCAACAATATTTCACTTTCCACTGTCTTATCTTCTGATCTCAGACTTTCTACAATACAGTGTTGTTCAAAATAATTTTGCTTTGCTGCCAATCACCAGAATTCATCAACTATATCTAGATGCCAATTTATTCTTTTTTTACATTGCTCCAACTTGTCACATGTACCTCGGTCTTGAATTCTTGCCTTCCAAATACTGCGTATTAACTGCCTCTCATATTTCTTTCAATTTTATAAGTATATATATTTTTTTAATTCTGTCATCAATCCCTCAAAAGTTTTCATTATATGCTCCGACTCATCCAACCTCTTTAACAAGGACATTAATTTGTCTTTAGTTCTGTCTTTAAAGGATTTCATCTTTACTACATGAGGTGGAAAACGAGTGTCTATCCTCCTGACTAGTTTCTGGTCTAGCCAGCTGAAACACCAAAGCTAGATGAGTAAGTAAATAAAAGTAAGTGACAATACCAAATGACACAGATTCTGTCAAGCTATCACCAATTACCATACCTGGGGGAAATATGTAAATCCCTTGTTGCCACGCCTAATTTGAGCACTGTCCTTTGATACAAAAAACAAAAGGAAGAGCCAGCAAAACCAAACCCCATAAAAATAATTTACTGAATATTATAAGGACAGGAAAAAAGTGCACAAACCGGTTTCGGCTGGTATACACAAACACAGCCTTCTTCAGTGTGAAACAAGTATACTTCAAGCATGCCTTTATATAGAATGTAAATCAGTCTGATTGGTTATTTTAGAATTTGTCATTCAAACCGGGTGGGAAAAGCCCACCCAGCTTAACAATCCATTTTTTTCTCTTTTGAATTGAGTAATGCATGCCAACCTGTTTTATTGGATTTTTTACCCCTGATAATATCGATGATTGTAAACGTGAAGGATGCTGAGGGATGTATTAAATGATGTTTGTATAAAGCATTGTTGAGTCTGCCCTTCTTAATGTTACTGATATGCTCAGAAATTCTTAATCTAAGTGGTCTGGATGTTTGACCTATGTAAAATGCTCCACATGAGCATGTAGCTAAATAAATCAGCCAATCTGAGCTGCAATTGGCAAAAAATTTTATCTCATAAAGCTTGGAGGTATTTCTGCTAGTGAATTCCTTGGTTTTTGAAACTTTACAACAATTGGAACAATGTCCACAAGGGAAACAACCAATTAGTATGGCGCCTGTCAGTGTGCTTTGAATAAGTTCATGGTTTTGTGGATTGTGTCCATGTTTGTAATGACTGAATGTACTCCCCAAATTCTTGCCTTTTCTGAATGAAAAAGAACATCTGTTGGAAATAATGGGAGATAAATCAGTGTCATATTGTAATATGTTCCAATGTCTGTTGACACTCCGAATGAGGTTGTCAGTGTTCCTACCATATGTGGTGGTAAATCTGAGAGGTTGATTGGAAGGAATATTCTTTGACTTATAAGTTATGCACTGTCCTTTGAGTCAAATATCTTTAAATGTGCTTTTGTAAAGCATCCCTTCCTTTGTTATGTAGGTCTTCCTCAGCCCACTTGACACATTCACGCTGCTCAAGATTATGCTTCACTCAGACTTCCATAATAGCTGCACACTACCCAGTGTAAAAAAGAAAATGACAAAAAAATAGTAATTCTGCCAGATTGGGTAACATTCAGTTAATGGCTAGTAAGTACTCTGCCTGGATGCCAGCAAAAGAAATTTAGAGAACCTGAAAGACAACCAAGTAGAAAAGCTAAAGAGAAAACACTGACTGGGAAGACTCCTGCAGCTGTTCAGCAAAATGTAGTTCAAGCTTCAGCTCTGGTGCAAGAAGTGGCTTCTAGTATTCTAGAGGAAAAAATAAATCATGCCCTCAGTGCTGATTAAAATAAATTAAATGCTGAAGAAGTATATCAATTCAAATAAAATGGGGGAAAAATAAAAGCTTTAATTAGCTATTCAGATGAACTGATAAAAACAAAGGAATGCAGAAGGTCAGATGGTAGTGGATTTTGCGAAAAGGATGGACATAGCTGTGGTGAATATGTATTTTAACAAGAGGGAGGAGCATAGGGTGACATACAAGAGTGGAGGAAGATGCACACAGGTGAATTATATCTTATGTAGAAGGGCCAGTTTGAAGGAGATTGGAGACTGTAAAGTGGTGACCGGGGAAAGTGCAGTTAGGCAGCATAGGATGGTGTTTGTAGGATGACATTGTTGATCAAGAAGAGGAGGAGTGTGAGGGCAGCACCAAGGATCGAATGGTGGAAATTGAAAAAGGGTAATTGTGAGGTGGAGTTCAGGGATGAGTTAAGACAGGCACTGGGTGGCAGTGAAGAGTTACCAAATAGCTGGGTAACTACAGCAGAGCTAGTAAGAGAGATGGCTAGAAAGGTGCTTGGTATGACATCTGGACAGAGGAAGGACGATAAGGAGACATGGTGGTGGAATGAGGAAGTACAGGAGAGTATACAGAGAAAGAGGTTTGCAAAGAAGAAGTGGGATTGTCAGACAGATGAAGAAAGTAGACAGGAGTATAAGGAGATGAGGTGCATGGCAAAGAGAGAGGTAGTGAAGGCTAAGGATAAGGTGTATGAAGAATTGTATGAAAGGTTGGACACTAAGGAGGGAGAAAAGGACCTGTACCGATTGGCTAGACAGAGGGACTGAGCTAGGAAAGATGTGCAGCAGGTAAGGGTGATAAAGGATAATGAGGGAAACATACTCACAAGTGAGGAGAGTGTGTTGAGCAGATGGAAAGAGTACTTTGAGGGGTTGATGAATGAAGAGAATGAGAGGGAGAGAAGGTTGGATGATGTGGGGATAGTGAATCATGAAGTGCAATGGATTAGCAATGAGGAAGTAAGGATAGCTATGTAGAGGATGAAGAATGGAAAGGCTGTTGGTCCTGATGACATACCTGTGGATGCATGGAGGTGTTTGGGTGAAATGGCAGTGGAGTTTTTAACTAGATTGTTTAATGAAATCTTGGAAAGTGAGAGGATGCCTGAGGAATGGAGAAAGTGTTTTGGTACCAATTTTTAAGAATAAGGGTGATCTGCAGATCTGTAGTAACTACAGAGGGATTAACTTGATCAGTCACACCATGAAGTTATGGGAAAGAGTAGTGGAAGCTAGGTTAAGAAGGGACATGATGATTAGTGATCAGCAGTATGGTTTCATGCCGGGAAAAAGCACTACAGATGCGATATTTGCTCTGAATGTGTTGATGGAGAAGTACAGAAAAGGTCAGGAGTTGCATTGTGTTTTTGTAGACTTAGATAAAGCATATGACAGGGTGCCTAGATAGGAGCTGTCAGGGTGCCTAGATAGGAGTTGTAGTATTGTATGAGGACGTCAGGAGTGTCAGAGAAGTATGTAAGAGTGGTACAGGATATGTACGAGGGTAGTGTGACAGCGGTGAGGTCTGTGGTGGGAGTGACAGATGTGTTTAAGGTGGAGGTGGGGTTACATCAAGGATCAGCTCTGAGCCCTTTCTTATTTGCAATGGTGATGGACAGGTTGACAGATGAGATCAGACAGGAGTTCCCGTGGACTATGATGTTTGCAGATGACGTTGTGATCTGTAGTGAGAGTAGGGAACAGGTGGAGGAGACCCTGGAGAGATGGAGATGAGCTCTAGAGAGAGGAGGAATGAAGGTCAGCAAGACTAAGACAGAATATATGTGTGTGAATGAGAGGGAGGATAGAGGAATGGTGAGGATGCAAGAAGTAGAGGTGACGAAGGCGGATGAGTTTAAATACTTCGGATCAATAGTTCAGAGTAACGGTGAGTGTGGAAGAGAGGTGAAGAAGGGAGTATAGGCAGGATGGAGTGGGTGGAGAAGAGCATCAGGAGTGATTTGTGACAGACGAGTACCAGTAAGAGTGAAAGGGAAGGTCTACAAGAGGGTAGTGAGACCAGCTATGTTATATGGGTTGGAGACAGTGGCACTGACAAAAAGGCAGGAGTTTGAGCTGGATGTGGCAGAGTTAAAGATGTTAAGATTTGCACTGGGTGTGACGAGGGTGGACAGGATTAGGAATAAGTATATTAGATGGTCAGTCCAGGTTGGAAGGTTTGGAGACAAAGCCAGAGAGGCAAGATTACGTTGGTTTGGACATGTGCTGAGGAGGGTTGCTGAGTATATTGGGAAAAAGATGCCAAGGATGAACCTACCAGGTAACAGGAAAAGAGGAAGGCCTAAAATAAGGTTTATGGATGTGGTGAGAGAGGACATGCAGGTGGTTGGTGTGACAGAGCAAGATGCAGAGGACAGGAAGAAATGGAAACAGATGATCAGCTGTGGCGACCGAAAGAAGATGATGATGTTTGTATGCATTTTTCTATAGGATATGACATCTAAAACTCAAATGTCTGTCATTATTTAGCAACTTCATTCCTTTTTAGGAAGAATATGGGGCAAAAAATCTGGACATTCTGCAAAAACATGGACAGCTGAGGGGTATGTTACCTCCTTCTTATGCAGACCATATTTGTTTCTTATCCAAAAAAGACCTGCTGCCTGACACAACTATCTACTTGGTTCATGGGGAAGACATGATCAAAGTAAAAAATGAACAGCAAGCAAGAAACAAACTCAAGATAAATTGCTTAAAGGATTCCTGCACAAGTTATGGATCACACACGATAGACTGGCATTCTGTTTAGTTTACGGGTAAGCCTGCAAAGATGACTGCAAGTCTCCAACAAATGTAATGAGCTTCTGAAAATATTGTAATCCTGTCCTTTTATTACAAATACTGTCATATGCATTTCAATACCGAAGGCTTATACATTATCTAGTTATGTAAATATTGTCGCATAGCAACAACAAAAAGGCTTTCAATGCTGTTAATTCTTTAACAATATGCTTATTAAAGCTTACTTGCATCTTACAATCTCCGACAAGCTTACCTGATGGTCATTAAATCATTGCTACTTAAACAGAGCAACAGGGCACTGTAACAGCATGCATTTCCCGAATAATAAGAAGCATAAATCAACAGTATAAAAATGACAGAAAAACCAGAACATTCTGCAAAATCAAGGACAGATGAAAAGCCACGGTCGTACTTGTGGTCTACCTTGGATGGGGGTATACTCTGCACACTTACACTGCATAACTGCTCCTTGCCTTCCTTGGACACATCCAGAGCCACTACAATGGGGAGTGGGTTGCAACAAATATGTCACAATTTGAAATGTCTCTGTCTGACAGTGATGGCTCTGACACTCATACTTTTCAACTTCAGAGCAAGAAATCAGGACAAAGCCATACATAGAACTAGAAGTGGGACACAGGCCCAAAAATAAGGACAATTTTTAAATATTGCTCTTATTAACTTAGATAATAGAACAGTAGTAGGTCTTGCATTAGTACGAATTTTCTGAAGGGTATGAAATCTGAAACTCAAATGTCTGCCATTATTTTCTAACTTCAGTCTTTAATGACTTGCCACTAATGTGCCAGAAAACCACAATTTTATGAAAAACAGACCAAAAATGTGATGCAAAAATATAAAGTTGCCACACAATGCTGGGAACCTGTCAAAAAAGGGACACCTTTTTAATATTAACACTGTTAACTTGAGCAGCTAACAAAATAAGAGTATCTACATACATTTCTGAAATAAAAGTAATAACTCTGATCATTACAGTTGTATATAATTGTAAACCCTCCACGTTTTCTTCCAAAATTGCCATTCTGAGGAGGGATTATTAGGGGAGAGAGAGCAACATTTTGAGCCAAAATTGGGGACAATGGAGAGGTTTGGATATTACGAATTCTACAAAGTGATTTGTACATACCTCTCAACCTCTTAATGCAGGAAATCTGGACAAGGCCAGATATATTTGGGGAACATACAAACACTACAGAAAATTGCTCTTGTATAAACTTAAGACAGTTGATAGAATAACAGGTCTTGCATTCGCATGCATTTTTCTGAAGGTTATGACGTCTGAAATTCAATGTCTGTCATTTAGTGACTTCATTCCTAAATGACTTGCTAGAAAACCACAAATTTTATGAGGAACAAACCAAAAATAAGAAGCAAATATCTATTCATTCTGCAAAAATATGGACATCTGAGAGGTATAGTTCAACCGGGGCTGTCTGAGTTTGCTACCCCCCCCCCCCCACAAAATCATGGTCGAATAGAGCCTCCCCCCTGCAGCCATTCCAATGTCCCATTCTTTGGTTATTTTGCCCCATTTACAATAAACACTGTAATGTGCATACTGCTTTACTTCTGCAATGATTTAGATTTCATTTGAAAGTTTTATTTTGCATTTTACAGCACAAACCTAATAGATATCTGTTAAACAAAGCAATGCAGTCTCACAAAGTAAGTAGACTTAGCATTAAAACTTCTCTGCCCTTGAAACTCACATGCATTGAAACAGCATTGAAACCCACATTCAAAGAAAATACATTTTGCCAGTGGCAGATAAAGATCAACTCTGGGCTGTTTTCAAAATCATAGGCCCCTTGAACATGAAACATACACATGGTCTTTGATACACCTTCCTGACTGTATTACATTATATTCCTTGTACAATACAGTACAGTTGTTAGAGGGCATTTTAAATTTATTGTTTTGAACATTTTTTCCAGTAAACAATGAAACAAAATGCATACACCAATGACAAAACTGCCCAATTTAGAACATTTCCATCATAAAAAGTCTACTCAACCTTCTATAGTCCACCAGTATCAGTAAATATGCACAATCTCTGAAGTAGTAAAATCCACATTAAAGAAATCTGTGACTAATAAAGAGGCTGCTGCTAGCAAACAACTTTATATGTCTTGTTTCATCTACAATAAAGTGCCTGTTGCCCTTGAAGAATAAATTGCCTATGGTTGCATGCATTAAAAAAATGATAAGCTAGTAATACCGCAATAGGGAATGGATAGCAAACTGATAACAGGTTCATAGTTACTAGGTATCTTTGCCAAAAAGGACTGCAGCATCCACCCCCTTTACAACACAGTACAGTATCGGCAATGCATCTACCTACTGTGGGAGTAGAACCCACAGCCTTCAGCATCAAAAGCCAAGTACACTACCTGTTGTGCTATTAACATTGCAAGCAGACTAAGCATAAGCAGCACTAAACTTTTGTTCCCCTGCAGCTCTCAGCTCCTTGTAAAATCTACTCGAAACTTAGCTGTATCTCTGAACTTTGCAGCACAAGAAATTTGGAAAAAGTCAAAATTTATTTGGGGGGGGGGGGGGGGGCAAAAGGCCAAAAACCAGGGACACATTTTAAACATTGCTTGTATAATTTTGGAAAGTTGCTAGAGTAAAATGCTGCGTTACCGTCATGCATTTCACTGCCACGTCTTGAACCCAGGGGACCCTATGCAAAACAGTCAGAGCAGCATATCACTATGCCAAATCAGCTGTTTTGTGAAAGAGGAAGATGGAAACTTAAATGGCTACCATTTAGTGAATTCAGTTCTCATCATAGCACAGCTGTCAACCTCTTAGCACAAAACACCTTAACAAAGCAAATAATGGGTGAATACAGCCCCCAAACATTCAGTGAATTCAGTTCTCACCATAGCTCTGAACCTCTTAGCAAAAAACACCCGGACAAAGCCAGTAATGGGGGAATATAGCCCCCAAACATATTCAGTTCTTACCATAACTCTCAACCTTAGCACAAAACCTGGATGAAGCCAATAATGGGGGAATATAGTCCCAAAAATAGGGACAAATTTCAAATATTCATCTTATACACTTAGAAAATTGCTAGAATAAAAGCTTTTGTGTTACCATGCACTTTCTGAAGAATATGAAGTCTGATATTCAAATGCGTGTCATTTGTAACATTTGTTAACCAGGAAAGTCTGACTTGGAACAAAAGCTAATTTTTAGCAGAGGCCCAGGGAAAAACGCTCCAGACAGACATGTCTTTGTAAGATGGGAGGAAACAAAAACAGGGAGGGCATACAGACTCCACACAGAAGGTAAGGCACCCCAGCCAAGAATCAAACCAGAGAACATGTAGCTGTCAGGCAACAATGCTACCACTGCATCAATGCACTACTGGCTTTGCAAGGACACAAAAATACAGAAACCACAGATTTTATGAGGAACAGAACAAGTATGAGGGAAAAATCTGCAACATTTTTACAAATGGTGGTGGGTAGGGAATTCAGGTTCTTGCCACCTGGTCCCTAGGTACAGGATTCAAGCCTTATTCTCTATGCACCACCATGTAGCACTTGGGGCAGTTTACACACACACACGCACACACACACACACACACACACACACACACACACACACACACACACACACACCGTCTTTTATCTTCAGTGAAGTCCTCCTCGCAGGTAAAGTAAACCCATATGAAACAGTCTGTTTCAGTTCCCGCTCGCAAACTGTGCACCGTGTGATGATGTCAGCATCTGCGCCTCGACTTGAAAGGCGTTCTTAAAGAAGAATGCCCAAATAACTTTTTTTTTAATTTTAAATTAAAATATTAACTAGTCAGCAGATTCCAGGGGGGTGCAAGTGCACCCGCTTGCACCTGCCTGCAGGTGCCCTTGTCTCAAGGTTCATTCTCTGACAAACCCTTTCAGTGCTCCTCGCTCCTGAAAGTGTTGCCTGGCTATCCCTGTCTGGAGGCAGTCGGGGGAGGGGGGCCTATCCTTCCACCCAGAAGCATGGGTAGCCATCACAAACAATTCATGGGTGCAAAGAATCATATCCAGAGCTATTCCATCCCCTTTTTAAAACATCCTAAGCAAAACAGATCTCTCCCTGATGTTCCACCCAATCAGAGAGACTCAGCAGCTTTGGAGATCACAAAGCTGCTGGACAAGAGAGTCATCCAGAAGGTCTCCCAAGATTAAATTGGATCAGGGATTTACTCCAGATCATTTTTAGTACCAAAAAAGACAGGGGACCTGAGGCCACTGTTTGACCTGACATCCCTGGACAAGTCAGTAAAAAAACTCAATTTATAATGGTTGCGGTCCAGCCCAGTCTACTTCTTTTGCAAATGGACGACTGGATGTACTCAGTTGACCTGAAGGGCAAGTACTAGCATTCAAAATGAACAGATGAATAGAAGGCATCTCTGTTTGAGGCTGGGAGCCAATCACTTCCAATTCAGAGTCTTCCTTTTTAGTCTCATCATAGACCCCAGGGTGTTCACCAAATGCATGGTGGTAGTCGCAGCTCACTTGAGACTGCAGGGATTCCATGCATTTCCTTACCTGGATGATTGGCTCCTCACTGTTCCAACCAGGCATCTACCCTCTCAAGTCAGGGATTATTTGTTACATCTAGTCCCTACCTTAGGATAACTATCAACAGCCAGAAATCGCAGTTGAAACGTGTCCAAGCAATAGACTTCATAGGATCATATCTGGACACATCCCAAACCCTTTCTCCCTCCAGAGAGAATTTCCACTCTAAGGTGAGATATCAGACAGATTGTCAATAACGATTCCACCAGGAAGGTTAGTTCCAAGAGCATTGGGGTCTCTGGCTGCCATGATTACTCTGTTACCCACAGCAAGACTACACATGAGAATTCTGTAATGAACGTTAGCAGTCCAGTGGTCCTTGCATCAACATCCCCTAAGCTTTCTGATCAAACTTTCAAGAGTGTGCAAAGATTCGCTTCTGTGGTGGCTTCATTCTTCAAAAATCAAACAAGGTAATCCCACCACCACCCATGTCACGTTGACCACGGACACCTGCCAGGTTGGGAGGAGGATTTCCTGGGATGGACAGTCCAAAGCATGTGGATGTCACAGAAGACCAAACTGCATATCAACATCCTAGAGATGAGAGCGGTCCTGTTAGCTTTAAGAGCCTTGCACAGCTTTCTTCCTGTAGGTACTGTTGTGATATAAACAATGTCAGTTGTGCGTACATCAACAATCAAGGAGGAACCAGGTCTTATCCACTGTGTCGTGAAGCAATGAGTGTGTGGCATTGTGAGATTTCTACTAACTACATTCTAATTGCAAAGCTCATTCCAGGGGAGTGTGACATTCTAGCAGGCAGGCTGAGCAGATTCTTGCTGATATCTCATGAGTGGTCTCCTAAAACAATCAGTGGCAAACATGATCTTTCCCAAATGGGGTCAACCCTGCTGTGATCTCTTTGCATCCCCTCACAACAAATGCAGCAAGTTCTTTGCCCTGATCCCTCCGTAGGGACAGTCCCCAAGAGGTGCTCTAGTTCATTCTTGGCCCCCAGGTCTGCTCTACACATTCCCACCTCTACTCCTAATTCCAGATTTCTTCAGAAAGCACACAGGCTGAAGAGCAGAGTAATCCTTATTGCTCCTTTCTGGCCTTGGCAAGTCTGGTTTGCCTTCCTGTGGTCTCATTTTATCTGCCACCCGTGGACATTGGAACCAGTTGCAGATGTTCTGTCCCACCCATCAGGGCAGACTCATCCAGATATCCCAGGGCTAAAACTAACTGCATGGTTTCTCCAATTTTGATGATGGCTAGACATTCCAGGCTTTCTTCCACCATCCAGAAGATCTTGATTTCATCCCACAAACCATCCACTAGGAGGGTTTATAAGAGCAAATGGAATAGATTCTCCATATGGACTCAACAGAAGCAGTTGGATCCCTTTACTGCACCCATTCCAGTGGTTTTAGAGTTTCTTGCTGATACTTCCAAAATGGAGCAACTTACTCCACTGTAAAAGTGCAACTGGCAGCCATTTCAGATGGTCACATTGGAGAAAGATTTTCATCACTGACTTCAAAGCTGTGTAAAGCCTTTCTTTGCTGTACCTTTTTTTCTGCTTTGCCCTCCTGTTAAGGATCCCACGCAAAGTTGATTTGAAATTTCCTTCTTGGAGAACTGCTTTCTTCGTGGCCAGCACTTATTCTAGAAGGGTTTCTGAATTACAAACCCTTTCTTCCAAACCTCCTTATTTGATTTTCCATAAAGACAGTCACTTTACATACCAACCCTTCCTTTTTACCAAAAGCTGATACAGAGAACAGTATTTAACCAATCCATCAACCTACTAGTTTTCTTTCCAAATTTTCAAAACAAGGGAGAGTATATCCTTCATTTATTAGATATTTATACACAACTGTGTTTTTATTTGGGCAAGACAAAATCATTTAGGAAGTCTGATCAGTTTGTTTTGTTTACGAATATCAGAAAAGAGAACCAGGTTTAAGATCAAGTTAGCCAAATGGTTAAGAGAGTGCGTCTCTTGTATATGCATCTGAGGATATATCTTTGCCAATACAAGTCAAAGTCCATTCTACCAGATCCATGTCAACATCCTGATCTTTTTGGTCTAGAGTCTCAGTGGATATTTGTGTAGCAGCTTCATGGTCAAACTCTCATACCTCTGTGTCACACTTCATGCTAGATATTGCCTCCAGAAATGGAGCTGCCTTTGGTTCTGAAGTGCTCTGGAATATCTTTCCATGCGGGCTGCCCAAGGTTACTGTAGCTGGGACTCTGTCCCACAGGTTGAGGAATGAATGAAAATGACAACATCAGATAAAGAAGTTATGCACTCACTGTAACGTTCCATCTGTGTTCTCCATTTTCATTCTTCCTCAACCTTCCCACCCTCCTTCCCCCTGCCCATGGCTGTGAAAGACCTGACGGATTTGATTATAGGCACCAAAGTTCCCATTTTGAGCTTCTGAACCTTCTTGCGTCTATTTCTAGCAGTTACTGAATTATATGTATACTTCTGTAAACAGTCTGTAATATTTTAGCAGAAAACTCTATCTGAGGTAATCTGGGGAATGAGGCATTATTGGTAGGGGAGGAGCTCGAGCTTTGGATCCTAAGCTTTGGAAAGCGGATGAGTCGGATCCGAGGGTTGTATCAGAGACCCACAGGTTGAGGAAGAATGAAAATGGACAACCCAGATGGAATGTTATGGTGGGCACATAACTTTTTTTTTTTTTGTACCACTGAATACCTGTCAAATAAAAATGTTAACAGCCAGGGCTTAATTCAAGCAAATATATATTGTAGGTGCAGTACCAAGCGTGAACAGGTAGGGTACATACTGATTCAAGGGAGGTAAAATTCCGATACTAAAAATAGTAATAATAGTAAAGATAAAAATTATGTTAAAAGTGCATCAGTACATGACAGACTATGGATACTGAGATTGTCTGATCTTGACTACATTAGTAAATGTGTCTGTGTAGCATTAGCAGGTTTTCATAAAAATGTATGCAAAAGCAGAGCAGTCTTAAAGATTTTAAAATTGTCTTCCAACTTGCAAGGACACAGAAAAACGCTGCTGTTAAAAGTGTATATGCTGCTAATAAATAAAAACAGATGCCTCTATATTTCTGTTTGTTACAGTTTCTAACATGAGGTAAAGGAAGAACAAAAGTAAAAGCAAGTGAAGAGGTCAATAACATTCTGACTTGCAGGCAAAAAAGTAATAAGTAATGAATGAATAAATAGTTAAATATATGAGAAGTAAAAATGATGTGCAAGAAAAACTTTGATTTAGTAGATAAATGTAATTTGATTTAATTCAGACTGGTTAAAAAAATCAGATCTAGGTTGAACCTAGACCAGATAGAATGTACATAGCTGTTAATGTAAATTATGTTGTACGTTAATAGCTGATAAGTTGTTTAAGAAAATAGTTTAAATGTGTTATTGTCCTATCTTGTCTTCATTCAATAGGTTGGGGTTTGGATCCGATCCTCGGATCCGACTCGGCCTTGTATACAAGCTCGAGGTCTTCCAGTAGCTCGTGACTAAACCCTATCCCATCATGCACTAGGAGAGCTCCCCAGATCTCGTTTGCCACTAAACAAAATTGGGTGCTCTTCCTACTGGCTCTGGCTAAGTAGACATTTTCTTCTTTTTTGTGGGAAATTGTTCTTTGTTGAATATTTCTACAAATACCTTGTTGTGTTACTTGTTTGTTATTTCTGCATGCTTCTGTGGTTGCACTGCTGTTGTTGGCCATTGTTTTTTTCCATTAAGCCTTTTCTTCCTATCCCGACTTCTCTTTAAATAGCCCATTTTAGTTGAGGGCTCTCTTTTACCTTTGTATTATCCCTTTAAGGTCAGTTCATTTAAATTAGAGAGCTGCCTTTCCTTTAGCCCGTTTAAGTTAGAGGCCTCCCCTTCCCTCTTTTTTCTCTTAAGTTAGAGAACTGTGCCATCCTTTGCTCTTTCTCTCAAACAACTATTGGTTAACTATTGTTCTTGTTGTTTAAAAAGAATAAATGTTGTATATACAGTGGATATAAAAAGTTTACACACCCCTGTTAAAATGCCAGGTTTTTGTGGTATAAAAAAAATGAGACCACAATAAATCATTTCAAAACTTTTCCCACGTTTAATGTGACCTATAACCTGTACAATTCCATTGAAAAAGAAACAAATCTGTTGGGGAAAAAGTATAAAAAAATAAACGTACAATACGCTAGTTACACAAGTGTGCCCACCCTTAAAGTAATACTTTGTTGAAGCACCTTTTGATTTAATTACAACATTCAGTCTTCTTGGGTACACACCCGCCATCAGTTACAGACTCTGATTAACCCTAAATAAAGTTCAGCTGTCCTAGTAGGATTTTCCTGACATTTACTCAGTTGCTTACTACAGCAAAAGCCATGGTTCGCAGAGAGCTTACAAAGCATCAAAGGGATCTAAGTGTTGAAAGGTATCAGTCAGGAGAAGGGTACAAAAAATTTTCCACAGCATTGGATATACCATGGAACACAGTGAAGACAGTCATCAGAAAGTAGAAAAAATATGGGACAGCAGTGACATTGCAAAGAACTGGACATCCCTCCAAAATTGATGAAAAGACAGGATGAAAACTGATCAGGGAGGCTGCCAAGAGACCTACAGCAACACTGAAGGAGCTGCAGGAATTTCTGGCAAGTACTGGTTGTGTACTGCATGTGACAACAATATTTGTGGCCCATATTCTCCATATTTCTGGACTATGGGATAGGGTTGCAAGATGGAAACCTTTTCTTGCACAGAAAACCATCCAGACCCGGCTAAAATTTGCAAAACAATTTATCAAGGTTCCCAAAGGCACGTGGGAAAATGTGTTATGGTCTGATGAGACCAAGGTTGAACTTTTTGGTCACAATTCCAAAAGATATGTTTGGTGCAAAAACAACACTTCACATCACCAAAAGAACGCCATCCCCACAGTGAAGCATGGTGGTGGTAGTATCATTCTTTGGGGTTGCTTTTCTTCAGCTGGAACTGGGGCTTTAGTCAAGGTGGAGGTTATTATGAACAGTTCCAGATACCAGTTTTTTATGGCCCAAAACATTCAGGCGTCTGCTAGAAAGTTGAAGATGAAGAGGAATTTCACCTTTCATCATGACAGTGACCCCAAGCATACATCCAAATCAACAAAAGAATGGCTTCACCAGAAGAAAATTAAAATTTTAGAATGGCCCAGTCAGAGCCCAGACCTAAATCCAATAGAAAAACTGGTGGGTGACCTGAAGAGGGTTGTGCACAAGAGATGCCTTTGCAATCTGACAGATTTGGAGAGTTTTGCAAGGAAAATGCGCAAATATTGCCAAGTCAAGATGTGCCATGCTGATAGTCTCATACCAAAGAAGAATGAATGGTGTAATTCAATCAAAACCTGCTTCAACAAAGTATTAGTTTAAGAGTGTGCACATACAGCAAATTATTAGTTTAAGGGTGTGCACACTTGTGCATCGAGCATATTGTATGTTTTTTATTTTTTGTATTTATTCCCCTAACAGATTTGTTTGTTTTTCAATTGAACTGTACAGATTATAGTTCACATTAAAGTTGTGAAATGTTTTGAAATTATTTATTGTGGTGTCATTTTTTTATATCACAAAAACCTGGCATTTTAACGGGTGTGTAAACGTTTTATATCCACTGTATATTCTGATTGTTAGCTGATGTTCTTGTAGATCTTGTTACAATGTCTTCCAAAGATTCAAAACCCTCTGGGTTTAAACAAATGTGAGGAATGCAGACAAAAAATGTCCCTTACTGTGTGTACTGTTTAGGAGCAGTCCATATCCAAAAGTCCTGTACAATATGTCACTCTTTCAGTCACAGGGCTCTTTTGGAGAGAAAGAATAAGTTGATTCTTAGAGGTCTGCTGAAAACCCCCTTCTCCAAAGCATTACAAAAAGGTTTGGGTTCTTATAAATCTGACCAGTCTTCTTTATCTAAATCAGACAAGTCTGGGAAGAGATCTTCCTCTTCCATTGCTTTGTCGGAGCCTTCTAAAAAGATTTCCAAAGTTTCCTGTCTGGATCCAAAGGCTGTCGGATCCGAGAGGTCCACTACTTCGGCTCCATCAGTTTTGGTGCCGGTGGAGTTTGTCATGGAGCCGGTCCCCTGGCTTGGAGCCGGTATCCCCTACTCTCAGGTCACCCTTGCTCCAGCCTTCCAAATCTCATCCCCCCTCGACTCGGTCTTCCAGGAGTCTTCCGACGATGACAATGACATGGATCAAGTGGTGCAGAGGCTGTTAAGGACACAGACGCTCGCCAAGTTGTTATCGGATCCAACCCCGTGCGCTTTGGATCCTACTGAATCCTCTCCTGCATCGATTCTACTGAATTCTCTCCTGCATCAATTCCTCCTCCAATTCCACCTCTGAGCCGGAATGTCCAGAGCTGATATTCGTTGAACCATCGGAACAAAGACCTGTCACAGGATTGTTGGATCTGAACATTGCTCCAATGTCAGCGGTTCCATTGGAACTCGAGAAGTCTAGGAGCTGACACACTCAGTTGGGTCAGGGGGCGGGGAGTCGGATCAGACAGTTGTGTGATCCGAACTTGCCTCTCGTGGTGTCTGCTTGGGTGATCTCGGCTCCTACCTCAGCCTCTGAGCCGTCCCCCTTAGTCCCAGGCATTCCCTCTGGTTCTTCGGAGCCAGGGGTTTCCTCTGATCAGAGGCGAGGGGCTTTTGAGTTGTTGAGGAGAGTGCTGAGTCCACAGACAGCTCCACTGTCATCTCTGGACATTTTTCTCCCAAAGGCACTGATGTCTGCCTCTGTACCATTGCATCCACATGGACGTGGAGGTCCTAGGCCTCAGGACACCCCACAGGGTGCCCCCACTCTTCTGAAACCTCTCCAGAGTTCCCCTCAAAAGAGGTCCCTCAGAAGAGTTTATGCAAGAGGAAGTATTTAGACTCCCCAGAGGAGTCGGTCACTTTAGATATGGGCCTCGAAGCCAAAGGGTCCCCTCGGTCACCTTCTGATGATGTCTCATTTGGAGACATCTTAGAAATACTTAAACAGAGAGGCAGCTGGAAGTCCACCAGTCCTTCAGCAGAGGAGTCCGTGTACCTGAAGGCTTTTGGATCTCACCCTTCTCCACTGGGGTGCCTCCACCTTTTGACGAACTTATGGACTTATTTTCTCGAAAGATGCAGGAGTCTCCAGATTCAGTGGAACCTGTTCCTCGGAGACCAAATAAGTTCATCACCTCACCATCAGACAAAAATTTCTTAACTAAGGGAGTCCCAGTAAATGCTATGGTGGTGGCAGCAGCCACCAAGAAGGAACTCTGAGACGTAGTCTTCTGTCCATCCACCGAACAAGGAGTCTTGCACGATGGACAGATATGGAAAGCACATTTTTTCTTCAGCGACATTTGCTCTTAGAATGCTGAATTACCTGACTCACTTTACTAGACTACAGAGAGATTTCCTGAAGGAACTAGGAGATGCTCTCCAAGGTTCAGTACCTAAAGGGGTGTCAGAGAAAGTTTCCTCTCAGCTCTCTGCCTTAAATTCAGTGGTCAACTCCCTCCATGAGACTGGTTTCTTATGCAGCAGATGGAACGAGCAGAGCAGTATGTTCAGGAATTTCCCTAAGGAGACCTTCTTGGATGCACTTGTGTGACTTTGCGGAGCCCTTTAAATCTTCCTTTGTGAATGCCCCTTTCAATGGCTTGTCCCTGTTCGGGCCTAAAGTCAAGGACACACTAACGAGGTGTGAACAAGAAGCAAATAAATCTCTCTGCTGTAGGAGTCTGTTTTTCCCTACCTACCAGACCTTATCCCAGAGGTCAAAAAAGAAGTGGGAAAATGTGGTTTTGAAAATCAGAGAGAGCTTTCCAGGACACACGTTGTGATTCTTCCCCCAGGGGCAGAGGGGGAAGTGGTAATGAAAGAGACTGATCACACGGCAGAGGGGGTCCGCAGAATCAGGGAGACAGGGAATTATCCTTTAGTAAACCCTTTTAGTGCTCCGGAAAGGAGACCTGCCTGTCCATCTCTGGAGTCGCTTATCTTTGTACCCAAAAGCCTGGCTAACAATAACAAAAGGCAAGTGGGTACAAAGCATCATATCCAGAGGTTACTCCCTACCCTTTTTCTTCCCTGCCCCAAACATAAAAAAAATCCCAGACATTCCATCCAGTCAAAGAGAACAGATAACTCTAGAAATTCAAAAGTTGCTAGACGAGAGTCATCCAAACAGTCCCTGCAGACCAAATAGGATCTGGTACTTACTCAAGATTCTTTTTAGTTCCAAAGAAAACAGGGGTCTGGAGACCAGTTCTGGATCTCAGCAACCTAAACAAATATGTAAGAAAGTCCAAGTTCTGAGTGGTAACACAGTAGTCAATTCTCCCTTTTCTGGGACAAGATGACTGGATGTGCTCGATAGACCTCCAGGATGCATACTACCACATAAAAATGGACAGGTGATCCAGGAGTTATCTGTGCTTTTGGCTGGGAGCCAGCCACTACCAGTTTCAAGCTCTGCCTTTTGGCCTCACTACAGCCCCCAGTGTGTTCACCAAGTGTGTGGCAGTAGTTGCGGCTCACTTGACTACTAGGATTCTGAGTGTTTCCATACTTAGATGACCGGCTCCTAACCACCACCACTGAGCATCTGCTAACAAAAGTGAGAGACACCACCTTGCAGCTCTGCTGTCACCTAGGAATCACAATAAACTGCAAGAAATCTGCATCACTGCCATCTCAGCGTATCATTTTTGTAGGAGCAGAATTAAATACAACAAAGATGATGGCCAAACTTCCTCCAGAAAGGGTACAAGTTCTACAATGTTAGGTCTTAAATCTTCTTGTCAAGAAAAAAGCACAAGCAAGAACAGTCCTAAAAGTCTTGGGAACCACAGCAGCAGCAATAACCTTGATACCATTAGCACATCTGCACTTGAGAATTCTCCACTGGCTACTGTCCACTCAGTGGTCGATGCAAGAGCTGCCCATGTCCCACAAAATATTGATAACGGAATCTTGCAAAAAAAGATTGTCGGTGGCTTTACTCCACTCGTGATGCTAGGTCGAACCTTTGTACTTCCCCAACCACTAGCTACAGTGACCATGGACGCTTCTCAGATTGGGGGGGGGGGGCGCACTATCTGGAAATGACAGTCCAAGGCATTTGACAGGATCATAAGGCCCATTTGCACATCAGTGTCCTAGAGATGAGAGCGGTGCTTTTAGCATTGTAAGCATTCCAGGACTCTCTTTCGCTGGGAACTATTGCAATACAGACAGACATGTCAGTTGTATGGTACATAAACAAGGAGGAATCAGATCTTACCGCCTTTGTCGGGAGGCCCTGAGAGTATGGCACTGGGCAACCTCCTCCCACTGCTTTCTGATAGTAATGCACATCCTGAGGAAATCCAGTGCGATTGCAGACAGACTTGGCAGAGCGATTCTAATGCCTCACGAGTGGTCTCCAAAACAGGAGTTGGTGGAGAAGATTTTCCGCAAACGGGGCCAGCTTTGCTGCAATCTTTTTGCCACATCCATGAATGCTAAATGCAGCAGCTACTTTGCCCTGATCCCCCTCCGGGGGAGTCACCAAGTGATGCCCTTGTACATGGTTGGCCCTCGGGTCTTCTCTACG
>NC_056743.1:1290522338-1290549838 GCF_019279795.1 Protopterus annectens | reverse complement strand
ACACACAGATGCAAGTGTGATTCCGGTGTTGGGAGCTTGTACACTGCAACTTCTCATTAGCATTATGTCCTTGTGGCAGAAAAGACTAAAAATGTTATGAGTCACAATTTTCCAGGAATATAGAGCAGACGAGAGGTACATAGTTGGTCATGACCACTGTTTGCAAATGTGGCAGATGTTTGGAATGCTCATCAACGTTATTTGCTGCTGAATCTGTGTGGTCTACATCTGAATAAAACAACACAGTGCACAGTTCTCATTCCAACTCTCCAGCAGAATAGTAATAAAATGTACTGTTAATGAGTCATGCTACTTTTATGGCCATGTCAAAGACACAGCGCTGATCCGATTGATGGGGACCACAACCGTGGCTGTGTGAATTCTTTGGGTGTGTTTTTTCAAGAAATTCCACATTTGGTAGAACTCTCAGTAGTAATGTATTCACGAAAAATGCATCTAAATACTTAAGGATGGTTTTCCTTTACAGCAGGCTTGTTTATATTTGTATGTTAATACACTGATTTTAATTACTCCTCAAAACTGATGCAGTACATGTAATTTCCAAGCAATTTGCCACCACCCTTCAAAGTTTGTACTTTGCATTCTTGCTGTTGTGATGTTGATGCTCATCCTGTTGATTTCATTATCAGATTTGCAGTGCAGACTATTCCATGACAGTATTCCTTAATCCAGCCTGCACTCCCAGAAATGTGTACTTTTTGCCTCAGAATCAAACTCCGAAAATAATCTTTCTGGTGGAGTGGGTAACTGATGGTGTGGAGTTAAGGCAGGCAAAAACCACTGCCTGCTGGGACTTAGTGCAGCATGTATTTCCCAGTGCCACATACCCATCTGCATATGGTAGTATTGCATTGTACTGCCATTGCCAGTGGTAACCCAGTCATCTCAGCTTTTGGCAGCATGCATGGTGTCTTACTGTTGGTTAGTATGTGCTGTTATGGGCCTTGGTATACTAATGTCCATATTTCATTGCTTTCTATTTCTGGATCTTTCTCTGAATTGTGAGTGTATCATATACCATTAAATTGATACTTACCATCAGGCCCACTACATCCAAGGATTTAAATTGTGCTTGTATCATAAATAAGACATGTTGGTGAGATAGATGTGTCTATGAGGATCCTCATCCATGTGAAACAGAGTCCATCCCTAACCCTATTAAAGTGTAACCCTAACCAATGGGTGGGAAATCAGAAATTCACTCTTGGTCTGGCTGCCATGTCTCTAATAGTTTGGGCATTACTGTCTCCTGCATCTAAAGTAGCTCCCCCCCTCACTCACATATGTAATATCTAGAAACTTTAAGTAACATATTCCCTCCTAATAAACACCCATGATACATAGGGACACAGTTGGGTTGGATTGCATGGCTAGGCTTGTAAAGGTCAGGGTGGCCGTTAGCCTAAATTCATAGGAAATTATGAATCTTAAAGAAATCTAACTGTTGTATAAGAGGTTTCTTTCATTAATGATACTTTTCTTTGAGTTAGTGTTGCTTGTTGATGTAGTACTCTTAAATGTTGCCCATCAGCCATTACTTGTGTAGTTGAGGCCATGAAAACCTCTAAAACCAAGTATTCAGCTTTCATTATTCATGCTTGCTAAACATTTACTGTATTTGACCATACTTTATTTAGGAAGAAATTGCCAAATATGATAAGATTTGTGAAGAGGCTTATGCAAGATCCAAAGATGAAAAAATTCTCCACATCAAGCACTGGTTGGACTCCCCTTGGCCTGGTAGGTAATCTTGTTTTTAAAGAATTGTATGTTATAAGGAAAAAAATGAATAAACTCTGTATATCTGCATTTTTATGTGATAATTTGGTGAGTGCAGTAATCCAGTGATAACTTTTCAAAATTACTCCCAAATAGCAAGCATGAATACGGAGCTTGTAATGATGAACAGTGACATAGGAATAGTATGAGACAAGAGATCATAAGGAACATAAGAGGTCTAGCTATGAGCACATGTGTGTGAGTGTATTTCTTTGTGCTCATGCATATATTACATGCATGTGTGTATATACATTTCTGTGTGTGTATGTACAGGTGTATATATAATACACACACAGTACAAGAATGACCCGGCAAAGCTGTAGTCTTTTACTGTGTAATACTTTAAACTAAGTGGAAGCCCATGGGATATATGTAAGTGATCATCTAATGGCATACCAATGTTTAAGTTACATGGCTTCTGAATACCCATGACCGTTTACTTTCACTTTAAGTCTTTACTGGTACATTCAGGCCAGTACATCCAGTTCCCAGTAGCTGTAGACATGATGTGTTTTTCCACTTCTAAGCTTATCAATACAGCACAAGTGGTTCATTTGGCCATACTTTAGAAACACTGCGCTTAAAACAAGCTTGATATCCATAATATTAGGGTGACTGCAGAATATCCCAAGTAACATCCAGTGGCTTGTCTGTGCAGCCTTTTTCCCCATTGATGTACTTTGTATGAATAGTGATAATGTCATGGAATGGGGTTTCTAATCTGAGGTGTAGTGTTGTGGTTAGGGGCAGGATTAGGGTTAACTCACACCACTAGTGACAGGCAGGGAGGGGTTTAGCCCCCATACCACTATATTAATGCTGCTAACCCTTACCCCACCCCTACATCTTACCTGAGAAAAAACTTTCCATAACATTGCTCCTGTAACCAAGATTGAGAGACACAATGTGTAGCCGCACACATGCACAACATTATACAAAACACTGAGAAACTGTGTGCAGCAGCAGGCATGCACAACACTAAATATATTTCCTTTTCCTTGACCTTGCTCTTGACTCTAACTGGCAAACACTCCCACATACACACTCCCTGCACTAATGCCAATGCTTTCTGTATGATAGAAGTTTTCAGCATTAAAGTCCTGTATCCACACTTTCCTTATCTAAATGTACTATGTTATGTAGTCCAGTCTCGCCTTCATTCTTACCCGTGGACTTGGCCGTACTCTAGCTCAAAGTCTTCAATTGACTCGTGGCTAAGAGGTATCCCATCATGCAACAGGTCTATTCCCCAGATCTCATTTGCCACTCGTTACGCTCAGACGTGGTCTCGCTTTTGGCCGTGGCTAAGTATATTGTTTATAAAACTTTTATAAACTGTAGACTTGTTGCTCAACAAAACTATTTTCATAGCTCTGTGAGTGTGGTAGTGGTGTTTTACTGCCTTTGTTTTGTTTCTCTGGCTGTTTTTTGTTGCCTTGTCGTTGGCCATTTTGGTATCCCATTCGTTTCCTTTCCCCATGGGCTAGGCCGTTACAGGACTTAGTCCCCCCCATTGTTTCTGTGTGGTCTTTGGTTTGCTGCTCCATTCTGTTAGCGTTTAGTGTTGTTGTGTCTGGCTAGTGGTGCTATCCTGCCTTTGTTTCCCCGGGCTAGGCCCATTTAAGTTAGAGGACCTAGTCCTCCCTGTATTTTTCCCGCCGGTTTCTAGGCCGTTTTAGTTAGAGACTCTGTTTCTTGTGCAGGGTTAGTTGGGTCTACTGTGTGTACATATTGTTTTGTTCGTTTCGGTATGTCCAAGGATTCTAAGGAACACAGGCCTTAGGACTTTAAAAAGTGTGTTGAATGCAACAATAAAATGTCTTCAACTGATGGGCACTCTTGCTTGGGGGGCTATTCACCTCCAAGAGTCTTGCTTGTTTTGTCATTTCTTCAGTCCACGTGTGCTACAGGAGAAGGAAGAGCAAGCTCATTTTGAAAGGACTGCTTAAACACTCCTGCGAGGAAGACTTGGCTAAGTCTTCCAGTGCATTGTCCTCTCCAGCTAAAAAGGACAAAAAGACTTTTAAGAAGCGCTCTCCGACTCCTTCTGTTTCTTCAGAGCTGCCAGAGAAAGTTGCTAGAACAGCTTCTCCTTCTTCAGTTCCATTGCCCTCGGTGCCGACTGAAGGTAGTGTCTTGATTAAGTCCGTATCAGCTCCCAGCCTTTCGGAGCTGGTCACGGATATTTTGGTTCGGAGCCGGTCTTCAGTTATTCGACCGGGTTCTCCTGCATGCAAGTCCCCTTCTGTAGGGAGATCCAGATCTCCTACATTATCTTCCAGGTCCCTTTCCAATGAGGATGTTGATAGGGTGATGAAGAAATTGCTTCAGTCATCGATGCTGGCCAAATTGATTTTGGCTCTGACCCATTAAGCTCCGGAGCCTATGGCCTCTTCATCCTTTGTTGTTCTTCCTCCAAGCCTTTCTCAGCCTTTGAAGCCAGAGTTGTCAGTTCCGTCGGGTCAGTTCCAGTAGCCTTGCGTGGCCTTTCGGTTCCGATTTCTCCTTCGACCCCCTCTGCTCCATCCACAGGGTCGAGGGTCCACGGTTCTCCAGTCAGATCCGAGGGGGAGGGATCGGATCGATCTTCATCTGTTCCAAGCCTTCCTCTTGGTGCTTCGGCTCGAGTGAGCTTGGACCTGACATCTGCTTCGGACCTCATCTCCTTGGCGCCGAGGGCTACTACTGTTTCCTCTACAGTTATTCGGCCTTCAGAGCCAGGGGATCAGCCTTCGAGGTTAGGAGGAGCGTGCTGGCCAGGTCATCAGCTGCATCCTACAGCACCGATACTCTGCCCCCTCCAGCACCGGTATCAGTTTCGGATCACACTCTATCCATGGGCAGCAGAAACCCTAAGCCTTGGGATACCTCCATGAGTGGTCCCCAACTTTCTGATGTCTCTCCAGAGTTTTTGCCTGAGGAGCCCGCCAGAAAGAGATTGTGTAAGAGGAAAAATCTTGACTCCCCAGATGAGTCTCACATCGGACACCGACCTAGAGGAGTCAGAGGGGTCTCCCAAGTCATCTTCTGAAGATATCTCTTTTTCAGATATCCTGGAGATCTTGAAGCAGAGAGGCGGCTGACCCCCCAAATCCCCTTCTGATGAGGAGTCTGTGTTCCTGAAGGCTTTCGGGTCTCAACGCTCCGCCTCTTGGGTTTCTCCCCCTTTTGATGAGCTACTAGATCTTGTCTGTCGAAAGGTGTGGGAAACTCTTGATACTATGGAACTTGTCCCTAGGAGACCCAATAAGTTTTTGTCTGCCTTCTCTGACAAGGAATATCTAACTAAAGGCATTTCCAGTAGGTGCCATGGTGGTGGCAGCAGCCACCAAAAAGAAACTTGCTGAAACTTTGTCTACTCTCCATCCGCCTAACAAGGAGTCCCGGGCTATGGACAAGTATGGGAAGCATGTGTTTACCTTAGCGGCCTTTACACTGTGGTTGCTGAACTACTTAATGCATTTTACAAGGCTCCAGAGATATGATCTAAAAGAGCTAGGAGATTCTGTACAGGGTAACATTCCTGATGCCGTGGCACAGAAGGTCAAGGCACAGATGTCTACCCTAAATTCCCTTACCAACTCCTCCATGAGGCTGATTTGGTATGCAGCCGATGGAGCGAGTAGGGCAGCGGGTTCCGGAGTTTCTCTTAGGAGACGCTCCTGGATGCACCTGTGCAATTTTGCGGAGACCTTCAAGTCTACGATGTTCATCGTGCATACAGCTGCAGTAAACACATATGGGTTTTCTGCCGTCAGGCGGTCCCTCGGTCGGCCGAATTCCAAAGTCCTGGTCCGGCGCCGGCTGTCGTCGCTTTCTCTTCTGACGTCAGTGAGGCCAGAGTATATAAGACACAGCCGACGCCATGTTCTCCAGTCTTTTTTGCCGCGGTGCCCGGCAGAAGCAGTTCGCAAGTGCCGGTCGGCCAGCTCCTGAATTACGAAAATTTTGGAAACCGAAGTCTTCATTAAAGCTAAGTACCCCGTTGGGGAAACTTTTCTTGCCTCAAACCGATGTCAGAAAAAGTTAATAATTGTATTTCTTGTGGGAAGCAAATACCGCATAAGGATTTCCATTCCCTCTGCATACCTTGTTTAGGCCCAGACCACGACGTCTCAGGCTGTCGCTTTTGCGCTACCTTCAATAAACGCACTATTAAGCGTCGGGCGGAATTCGCCCAACACTATTTTGGTAAAGCCTTTAATTATAAAATGTCGTCGGACACTCCAACTACCGTTTTGTCCAAAAAACGCAAGGAAAAGGACCGACACGCGAGGCCTGCGGTCCCCGCCGACACCACGCCAAAACAGGCTACACGTGGTCCGGTTCTCAGCGAGATGCCTTTGCAGTCCCTGACTACCGACGACACTCCTTTGGCGGTGTCCTCTGTACCCGAGACCGCTGGGACCTTGGCCCTTTCCCAGACTACAACCACCGAAGCCTTTGCTAATGTTGAGCCTACTAATGTGGACAGGTCCACCTCCACCCATGGTGTCTTTAGACCCTCATCTTCTTTTTCTGTTAAGGCGTTTACTAAATCCAAAGCAGCCAGGCATCCCAAGAGGCCTGTTGCACAGGGCCCATCTCCAGGTCCCATGCCTAAGAAACAGATGCTTAAAATGGCTGAGGATTTAATTACTCTTATCAGAGGTTCTCAACCCCCTCCAGACAAAAGACCCAGAGTGGAGGAAGACTCTCCCTCTTCTGATCAGGGATCCATTTTATCAGAACATTTTGATGCAGAGGAACACTCTTACTCCCCTTTTGAGGATTCGGATGCAGAGCAGTCCATCCCTTCTGTATCTCCTCCTGAGGATTTTTCCTTTGGGGAAACCTTACACACCTTGAGGGAACACTTCCATTGGGAAGGCCAAGACTTTTCAGATTCCAAGAAAAGACTTGGGGAATTTCTTTTGTTACCTCAACACAGACCTCTGGCGATACCCCCTGTTTTGGACATACTTGATGATGTTTATTCGGAGGCTTTCCTTAACCCGGATTCTCTGCCTCCTGCACCAGTCAAGCCTGATAGGTATTACAGAGTACCCAACTCTCACCAATTTCTCTTCAAAAGCCATAATGCTGACCCTGAAACCATTTCACAGGGCCCCAAGGGATTGAAGGCCTCAACTGCCAAGAATTCACTTCCTGCAGAAAGGGAGTCAAGATCTTTAGAAAGGTGGGGAAAAAAGGTATATACCTTGGCCACCCTAGCCATGAGGGCCTTAAATTGTCAGTTTCATATGCTTAAATATCAACAGTTTCTGTTATCACAATTGAGGAATAAAATGTCTCAACCTGAACAACCAGATTTAAAGGAGTTACAGGATATGATTCATAGTGCAGAACAAGTGGGTAAACACACTTTACAATGTGGTTATGATGCCCTAGAGGCTTCAAGTAGAGTGGCTGCTACAGGATCAGTCATTCGCAGACATGCTTGGCTTAGAGAACAAAACTTGCCTGATCATGTGAAAGCTAAACTTCTAGATGCTCCTTTACAAAAGGATGTGCTGTTTGGTACTAATGCTGAGGAGATACTGCGGAAAATGGAAGAAAAAGCCAAATCTATGCAAACTGTCAAAGCCTTTTTACAGGTCCAACCACCACGTTTTAGCAGAAATTGGCCTTCAAAAAACTGGTCCTTTCCAGCCACTGACAAGCCCCAAAGAGGTAGATACAGACGCACAAGGGGCAGAGGGCAATCACAAGGATCATATAGAGGACGACAATGGCAAACTCCAGCACCAAAAGGTGGCGAGGACAGTGCACAACAATACAGGAAGCAAACCCAATGACTCCCTTTCCATGCCAAGCACGCCCCAGCTGGCAGCACCTTTGGGAGGAAAGCTAGCATTATTTGCAGGCAATTGGCATATTGTCACAACAGACAAATGGATCCTGGACATTATAAACAGAGGCTACAAATTTCATTTTCACACTCTTCCAAAAATGAGAGGCATGCCAAACCTGCCACAGAATCAAAGGGCAGAGGCACAACTACAAATTTCAAAGCTCATAAGCATGAGAGCTATTCAAGAGGTACCCACTCACGAACAAGGTCAAGGTTTTTATTCAAGACTTTTTCTGGTACCAAGGAAAGGAACCGACTGGAGACCCATTTTGGACTTATCCATCCTAAACTCATTTCTACTCGTACCAAAATTCAAGATGCTCACATTACAGCAACTTCTTCCCATGCTGGGCAAGGAGTTTTGGCTGGTAACATTGGACCTCAAGGAGGCATACCTGCATGTCCCAATCAGACAAAGCTGCAGAAGATACCTCAGATTTCTTGCAGGTTCAATCCACTATCAATTCTCTGCATTGCCCTTTGGCTTATCTACTGTGCCCAGAGTATTCACAAAGTGCCTGGCATCAGTGATTGCCTACTGCAGACTTCAAGGGATACAAATTTACCCTTATTTGGACGACTGCCTGATCCAAGCGGACAGCAAACACATACTTCTGGAACATCTGGCATATGTGACACGGTTACTGCATTCTCTGGGATACACAATCAACAAAGAGAAATCAAGGCTAACACCATCTCAGAAAATAACTTTCCTGGGTGCCAACTTGGACACAAACACCCAGATGGCCTACCTTACGGCAGAAAAACAAGGGCAACTATCTCAGTACTTCAAAATACTAGCAAAAAGTACCAGGCTTACTGCAAGGAAAATCCTGCAGGCTCTGGGATTCATGGCATCTTGCATTCTTTTAATCCCATTTGCAAAGCTGCATATGAGGAAACTTCAGTGGTACCTAAAAAACCTATGGTCTCAACACAGTCACAGTTTGGAAACAATAATACCATGTTTGCAAAAGGAATTTCTATGGTGGGCCCAAGCATGTCAAGCAAACACAGGCCTCCCATTCTGCAAGCCTCAAGCAAAGCAAGTTATCACAACAGACGCCTCAGATTACGCCTGGGGGGCTCACATGATGGACAGGTGCATCCAGGGCAAATGGTCCCAAAAGGAAAAGCACCTTCACATCAATCAAAAGGAAATGCTAGCAGTAATAAATGCAATTACAGCTTTCAAGAACTTCCTGCATCCAGGACAATTACTGATAAGAACAGACAACACCACAGTAATGTGGTACATAAACAAACAAGGAGGAACACATTCATACCCCTTGTGCAGACTAGCCATGACTCTTTGGAACTTGGCTCTGGAATGGCAAATCGAACTTCAAGCACAGTACCTGCCAGGATTGGAAAACACGCTGGCAGACAAATTAAGCAGAAATATGACAGATCCTCACGAATGGAAGTTACATCCTCAGGTGTTTACAGAAATAACCCAAGTGTGGGGGAGGCCAGACATAGATCTTTTTGCCTCCCACAGGAATCATCAATTGGAAAAGTTTTGTTTGAGGACCTTCCATCCAAAGGCCTGGAGAGTGGACGCCCTTTCATTCAGTTGGACAGCATGGACAGTTTACGCATTCCCACCTCTGCCTCTTCTGCCCAAGGTGCTTTTGAAAGTAAGAGCAGACAGACCGAAGATGATACTGATTGCTCCAGATTGGCCAAGGCAACACTGGTACCCACTGCTGAGGAGCCTAACACATACTCCTCCCTGGTCCCTGCCTCTAATGCCTCTTCTGCTGACTCAGCACAGCTACAAAACTCTTCACAGTCAGCTGAAAACACTCAATCTCGCAGCATGGAAAATTCCTTAACACCACAACAGACCCTGCTCTCCAAGGAGGTGCAGGATGTCATTTTGGAGGCCAGAAGGCCATCTACTAGAAAAGCTTACTCCGCAAAATGGAAGCAGTTTTTCTCATGGAATGAGAAAAAAGGCCAGGACCCTAGTAAACTGGACTTGCCTCCGGTATTACAGTATCTAGCTGAGCTACTGAACAGTGGACTTTCATTTTCTTCCATAAAAATCCATGCCTCAGCCATTTCTGCAGAATTCAACACGGATCCTCCTTTATTTTCTCATCCACTCTTACGACAGTTCCTCAGAGGGGCTAAGAAGATAAGACCACCAAGGAAACAACCAATTCCAGCTTGGGATCTTAATTACATACTAGAAAAATTAACATTGCCTCCTTTTGAACCAGCTGCCTCAACAGATTTGCAATATTTGTCCTGGAAAACTGCCTTCCTTCTGGCTATCACTTCAGCTCGTAGAGTTTCGGAGCTACAGGCCCTCATGGCGGTGCAGCCCTTTCTCATTTTTCATCAGGACAGGGTTTCCCTTTGTACCAACCCATCTTTTATGCCTAAGGTGGTATCCAGGGTAGCTTTAAATCAAGCCGTACACCTTCCTACTTTTTATCCCAATCCTCAAAACAAAGGGGAAAGGCTGCTACATTCTTTAGACATCCATAGGCAGCTACGTTACTATTTGGACAGAACAAAGTCCTTCAGGAAATCAGAACAACTCTTTGTGTCCTATGCTGTAGGGGCTCAAGGGAAGCCAGTTTCCAAGCAGACTATTTCAAAGTGGATAGGCCACTGCATACGGTTTTGTTATTCCTATCATGGGAAATCTGTTCCTACAGGTATCAGATCACATTCCACCAGGGCCACAGCTATCTCTACAGCCTTCCTCAGAGGGGTTCCTACCAAAGATATCTTGGAGGCAGCCACTTGGAGTTCTGTACATACCTTCACAAAACACTACCACCTGCCTTTATATTCCAGAACAAGAGCAGGCTTTGCCACTGCTGTTTTGCATGGCATTCTGGCTCAACCCAGTTCCTCTTAGTACCTACCACCCTGTGCGTAGCTTTGGGACTCTACCCATATGTGATTACTGCAGCTGTATGCACGACGAACATAGTACAGTTTTGTACCTACCATAAATGTAGATGTTCGAGTGCTAATACAGCTGCAGTACAGGTTTCCCTCCCTCCTTCCCCACTTGGTAAAGACATGGGGCCTAACTACCTCTTCATACAACCTCTCTGGGTTATCCTTCTATGGTTTATTTGCTTGCAACTACTGATTTTGGATTATTTTGCATTGCTTGTATATTCTTATAAGCATTATTTATGTATTGCCTTCCTTTTGGGGGCACCTGACATCTGGGGCAAGAAAGACTGGAGAACATGGCATCGGCTGTGTCTTATATACTCTGGCCTCACTGACGTCAGAGGAGAAAGCGACGACAGCCGGTGTCGGACCAGGACTTTGGAATTCGGCCGACCGAGGGACCGCCTGACGGCAGAAAACGCATATGTGGTTACTGCAGCTGTATTAGCACTCGAACATCTACATTTATGGTAGGTACAAAACTGTACTTTCACCAATGTCCCCTTTGATGGTTCATCGTTGTTCAGAACCAAGTTGAAGGACACCGTCACTAGGTGCGAACAGGAAGGAAAAACCCAGTCTGCCGTGGGAGTCCATTTTTTCATGCCTTCTAGACCTTATCCCAAGGGCCAGAAGTCTGGGAAAATGTGATTCAGAAAGTTGCAGAGGGTTTTTCAGGGTGCACAAAGTGATTCCCTAAGCGGAGGCAGGGAAGGGGGTGGAAACTCGGGTAGACGCTGCCCTAGAGGCAGAGGAGGCCCGTGTAACCAGGGAGACCGTGATTCCTTTCGTGGTTCTCCCTACGAGCACTCCTGAAGGGAGGCCCGACTGTGCATCTCTGGAGCCAGTCAGGGGTCGCATTTCTTTATACCCAGAAGCCTGGCAAGATGTCACCCAAGACGAGTTGGTATTAAAGATAATTTCCAGAGGTTATCATATTCCCTTCTCTTCTCCTCCCCCACCGACCAAGAGAATCCCAGACGTTCCACCCAGTCACAGGGATTCCGCAACTTTAGAAATAAAAAAGTTGCTTTCAAAGGGAGCCATCCAGCCTGTCCCCGCAGACCAAGTAGGATTAGGGACTTACTCCAGATTCTTTTTGGTGCCGAAAAGAACACTGGACCGGAGACCCATCTTGGATCTCAGCCAATTGAATCTTCATGTACAAAAGTCCAAGTTCCGCGTGGTCACCTTAGTCAATACTCCCTCTGTTAGGGAAAGATGTGTGGATGTGCTCCATCAACCTCAAAGATGCTTACTACCATATCAAGATGGACAGGGCATCGAGAAGTCATCTACGCTTCCGGCTGGTAGCCAGTCATTTTCAGTTTTGCGCTCTGCCCTTTGGTCTCACCACAGCCCCCAGGGTGTTCACCAAATGCATGGCAGTGGTAACGGCTCACTTGAGACATCATGGATTCCAAGTGTTTCCGTACCTGGACGACTGGCTCCTTTCTGCCACCACCAGGCATCTACTGTTACAGATCAGGGACGCCACCATTACACTGTGCCAAAGGTTAGGAATTACACTAAATTGGAAAAAATCTGCCTTGTTGCCCTCGCAGCATGTCACTCTTATTGGCGCTGAGCTAGATATGGTGCTCATGAGGGCCTCCTTACCAGGAGAGAGAATTCAGGCTCTACAACAGCAGGTATACGCCTTACTACCATTGAGGAAGGTCAAGGCAAAAGTGGTCCTCAAGTTATTAGGGACCATGGCTGCCAGGATCATGCTAGTTCCCCTTGCCAGACTACACATGAGAGTTCTTCAGTGGCTGCTTTTCGCCCAATGGTCACTACAGCATCTTCCACGATACCATTCTATTCTGATTACGGATACATGCAGGCGGGATTTATGCTGGTGGCTTCAGGCCAGCAATCTCAACGTGGGCAAGCCTTTTGTCCCATCTTCTCCAGTTGCTACGGTGACCACGGATGCCTCCCAGATCGGGTGGGGGGGCATTATTTTGGCAGGACTGTCCAAGGCACGTGGCAGGATCATTAGACTCATTTGCATATCAATGTCTTTGAGATGAGGGCAGTGCTATTAGTGTTGCAAGCACTTTAGAGCTTTTTCCCTCTAGAGACAGTTGCAATCACTCAGACAACGTCGGTGGTATGGTACCTGAACAAACAGGGAAGAACCATATCATACCCCCTTTGCAGAGAGGCTCTTCGAGTTTGGCAGTGGGTGGTGTCTTCCCAACGCTTTCTAGTTGCAACGCATATACCGGCGAAGTCCATCGTGATTGCCGACAGGCTGAGCAGAGCTATCCTAATGCCTCAATAATGGTCCCTGAACAATTATGTTGTGGAAGAGATATTCCACAGATGGGGTCAGTCTTGCTGCAGACTATTTGCCAGCCCCCTCCCAAATGCAGCAGCTACTTCATCCTTATCCCCCCGGAGGGGGAGACACCCAGGGATGCTCTGGCTCACGATTGATCCTCTGGTCTTCTGTACGCCTTTCCACCATTACCTCTGATATCAAAGGTCATTCAGAAAGCACAGTCTTTGGGAAGCAAAAGCTCCTCATTGCCCCACACTGGCCTTGTCTGATTTGTTTTCCCTTCCTTCAACCCTTATCCAATGGACAAGCCCTGGATTCTGGACCCAGCTCCAGATCTGCTGACTCATATGTCAGGACAATTCCATCCATCCATCCAGACACTCAAGTTGACAGCTTGGCTGCTCCAGTTCTTTCCTTAGTCAGGCTTCATGATTTTTCCCCAGAAGTGGTCCATATTCTATCATCTTCCCACAAGCCTTCTACCTGGAAGATTTATTCCAGCAAGTGTAAGAGATTTTCTATTTGGGCCTGTGAGAGGCATATTGATCCTTATACAACGCCTAGTTCGGCAATATTGGCATTTCTTTCTCAACTGTTCAGTCAGGGTTCAGCTGCAGCAACCATTAAAGTGCAATTGGCAGTGATTTCTACCTTTCACATTGCTAATGAGCCCATAGGCTTTGTAAGGCTTTTATGAGAGGGACGTTGTTACTCCGACCTCCAGTCTTTGATCCAGTGATGCCATGGGACCTCAGTTTTGTACTACAGAAGCTCACCTCAACTCCCTTTGAGCCTGCAGCTACATGTAACATTAAATTCTTGTCATGGAAGACAGTATTCTAGGTAGCCATAACTTCAGCTAGGTGGGTTTCTGAACTCCAAGCTTTATCGATTAGGCCACCTTATTAGGTGTTTCACAAAGATAGGGTCTCCTTAAGGACCAACCCTTCTTTTGTTCCAAAGGTTGCCTCTGTTGTCAATATCAACCAATCCATTGAGTTGCCTGTGTTTTTTCCTGAATTCTCCAACAAGGCAGAATTTAAGTTTCATCAGCTGGATGTTCATAGACAATTGTGTTTCTATTTACATAGGACAAAAGATTTCAGGAAATCAGATCAAATGTGATTGCCGACAGGCTGAGCAGAGCTATCCTAATGCCTCAATAATGGTCCCTGAACAATTATGTTGTGGAAGAGATATTCCACAGATGGGGTCAGTCTTGCTGCAAACTATTTGCCAGCCCCCTCCCAAATGACACTAGACTTGGGGTTCTGGTTTCTAAGGTAACCTTGTCTCGCTGGATCTCAGATTTGCATCTCATTTATTTATGCTTCCAATGGCAAAGAATTGCCCTTTGAAGTGAAGGCTCATTCTACATGATATGTGGCTACTTCATCTGCATTTCAGGCTAAGATGTCTATGGATTATATTTGTGCTGCAGCAACATGGGCTTCGCCTCATACCTTTATTTGTCACTACAAATTAGATCTGGTCTCTAGAGGCAGATCTTCCTTTGGTTCCACAGTGCTGAAGAGTATTTTTCACTGAGCCACCCAAGATCAAGATGCTAGAGACGCTGTCCCACAGGTAAGAATGAAGGTAAGATTGGACTACATAACATCAAAAAGTTATGTACTCACCATAACGTTCAATGTATGTAGTCCATCTCGCCTTACATTCTTACTAACCCTCTCTTCTTCCCCCTCCTGGAGGACCGGGAGGTGTTTTCTCTAGATGTCAGTAGCCCTTTCTGTTGGGGGTTGTTCTTCTCAGTGTGTATGTGTGTGAGCTTGCAGCAAACAAGATCTGGGGAATAGACCTGTTGCATGATGGGATACCTCTTAGCCACGAGCCATTTGAAGACTTCGAGCTAAATATGGCCGAGTCGGAGCTGAGGTTTGGCTCCGAACCCACAGGTAAGAATGTAGGGCGAGGTGGACTATATACATCGAACGTTATGGTAAGTACATAACTTCTTGTTATCTTCCTTCTTTGAACATCTCCAACACTGAGCGCTGTCTACAAGTTTTCTAAGAACTGGTAATTCAAGAGAATAAAGTGAACCATACACATATACATGTATGTGATGTTTTTCGTGTTTCACTGTTGCATTCCTGACTTGTGGGATTTCTTGCCATGGAAGTCCTTGGCTGGCCTGACTACCAGAGAATTTTTCCCCTCCTCCTGACACCGGTGGATACCCTGTCTAATGTCAAAGCATTCACATATAAAGGGAGTCTGTCAGCACCATGAGCTCAGTTCTTTCTTGCCATTGGAGCCAGAGATAGAATGCTAGTCAGTGTGTCGATTGGTCTGCACCAGAGAAAGAAGACATCTAAAGCCAAGTACCCTGTTGGGGAACTTCTTGTGTGTTCTGTGACTAAGGTCAGAGAAAGTTACTGTCTCCATTGTGGCAAACGGATACCACACCAGGACTTTCATTCTTTTTGTGTTACTTGTTTGGGACAACACGAAGTTCCAGTTGTTGGTTCTGTGCTCAGTTTAACAGCAGATGTATCAAAGAGTCGTTCTAGCTAAACATTGTAGCTAGTTATCAGAGCTTTCCCACACCATGTTGTCCGCCAGTCAGGCTAAAGTTGATCTCCTCAGGTGATGCCCGTTCACCATCAACCAGTCATCTTAGGCTTGTGATTGTTGAAGAAGGTGAGGTGCCTTTGCATCCCCCTTCGGCAAATGAGGAAGTGGCACAGGCATCTATTAAGACCTGTTTGGAATCCAGTATGTTTCAGGATCCTTTTACTTCCTTAAAAGCCGAAGGACTTAGCTTGTTGTTTAAGACTGGAACTGCATCACAAGCTCCAGCTTCTAACAACTGCTCTAAAACTGGCGACGGCTCTTCTTATTGTCAAGAGATCACCTTGGCCTGTCATTCACAGGAATCTGTTGTTTGTTCAGGTGCTAGTGTGGAGGCTGGCCCTAGGCTAAAACCTAATGTTGTTCTTAGCCTAGGCCTACTGGCTCCCACTTCTGGCCATACCAACAAGACCTAGAGAGGCTGGCTGAGAATTTGATTTCCTTGGTCAGATGCCTGCCTCCTTGTGAAGAATCCCCTGGTGAAAGAGGGATTCTTCAACCCAGGAGTTTTCTGACTGCTTTGATTCTAAGTATGATTTTGATAATGAGGAATCCCCCATCGAGGAGGGTGCATCTGTTGCTACCTGTGGAGATTCATATTCTAAGGAGAACCTTGTCTCTGCCTCCCCTACTGAGGATGTTTCCCTTGGGAAACCTTACATACCCTGAGGGAACACTTCAAATGGGAAGCACAGGACTACCCACACTCCAAGAAGAGGTTTAGGGAATTCGTAAATCTCCCTGAGCATGAACCCTTTGCTGTTCTTCCAGTCTTAGAGGTGGTAGACTTTTTCTGTATTCCGTTTTACAACCAGACTCTCGTCCCCATTCTCCTCGGAAACGTGACAGATTTTACAGAGTTCTAGATTCCCAGAAACACCTTTTTAAGAGTCCTGTGCCAGATCCTGAAGTAGTGACTATGGGCCTTAAAGAAGCAAAAGCTAATTCTTTCAAAAATCCTTTACCAAAAGACAGGGAAATCAGAGCCTTGGACATGTTTGGAAAGAAACTGTACATCTCTGCTACCCTTGTCATAAGGGCTTTGAACTCCCTGTTTCATATGGTAAAAATACCGGGAAACTAGTTCTGACCAGATGAAACCGAAAATGATGACCTTCTTTAAGGAATTACTGGATTTATGTAAGTCCTGCTCTCAAGGGACCAAGCACTCCCTGCACTGCAGCTGTGATGCCTTAGAATCTTCCAGCAGGACAGCAGCCACAGGATCAGTCATTAGAAAGCAAGTCTGGTTAAGGGAGCAGTCCCTTTCTGAACTTGTCCAATCCAGTCTCCTGGATGCCCTCTTGGACAAAGACTTTTTTTTTGGTCCTAAGGCTGAAGCTGTCCTTAAGAAAATGGAAGATAAAGCTAAGTCCATTTAAACTGTCAAGCTCCAACCCTCTTTTCAGCCAAAGTTACCCGATCAAACATTAGCCCTTTCCAGGCCCCCCAAGTTTAAGCCCAGACAAAGGAGACTTTGCAAGGAAAGGGGCCATATACCACACCAACGGTCAATGCAGTGGCAAGCAGCAGTAGGCCTGTGGGATCCTGCCCTTGGGGACCTAGCAGGGAGCAGTCATGACTGTTACTTAACTGTCTTTCCCCCTCTCTCCGTCCCGTACCCTCTACCTTCCTATCTCCCCAGGATGGGAGGAAGACTGTACATATTCCACTGGACCGTCATTACCAGGGGTCTATGAGTTCTAAACATCATTTAGAGGGGTTACAAACTAAAGTTCATACAATCCTTCATTTATTTGGGCTTCCCAGATATTCCTCCAAACAAAAAGGCCAAGTCCTTAACCTAAATACAGTTTCTGTGCACCCAGAGCTATGTGAAACCTGTACCAACCTCTTTGCAAGGAAAAGGGTTTTACTGCAGACTTTTTTTAGTCCCCAGAAAAGAAGGTGCCTGGAGGCCAGTTCTCGACATGTAAAAAACGATTCTTGGAGGTTCCAAAATTCAAAATGCTAATTCTACAGAAGCTACTGCCCATGATTTCCCCCAACTTCTTTATGGTAACTTTAGCTCTAAAAAAACACATATCTCCAAATCCCCATAAAGGAATCACACAGGAGGTTCTTACAATTCAGAGCAGGTATGAAACTTCATCAGTTCTGTTGTCTGCCCTTTAGTTTGTCTACGGCACCCAGAGTACCTGGCCCAGGTAATGGCTTTCTGCAGGACAAAGGGAATTCAGATTTACCCTTACCTAGATGATTGCCTCATTCAGGCATCAGACCTAGAAAAACTCAGTGCAAGTCTGCTTTACACCCAGAATGTACTAACCTAAGTGGGGTTCACCATCAGTACCCAAAAATCTCAAACACCATGAACACGATTGTGTTTCTGGGAGCTTTATTGAAGTCATTACTTCAGAAAGACAAACTCTCTCCAGACAGTTATCTTCTAACTCTGTACTTCAGAAAGTTCCTGAAATACCTCACAGCCAGAGAGTTTCTTAGAGCCCTGGGCTACATGGCCTCTTGCATCTTCATGATCCCCTGGCCAGACTACATGTGAGAAAACAGCAGTGGTACCTCAAAAATGTGTGGTGCCAACATTCTCAGCCTCTCACCTTCAGGATAAAACTTGTGTCCTTGTCTCAGGAAAGAGTTTACTTGGTGGGTCCAAGCATGCTCCCTCAATCCAGGCCCTCCGTTCTTGTCCATCCCACAGAACCAAAGTCTGACAATAGATGAATCTGAAAAAGCCTGAGGAGCCCAGTCCAACAACTTCCAAACTCGAAGCAGATGGAACCCTATTTCAAAAACAAGCACATCAACCTAAAAGAACTGATGGCAGTCCAAAAAGGCCTGATTGCTTTCAAAGAACAATGGAAACCAGGAGTCCTCCTGGTAAAGACAAGACAGTACCATGGTTATGTGGTATATAAACAAGTGTGTGTGGGGATAGTCACTCCTACCCTCTTTGCTACTTTGTTGTTTCCCAAAGGTCTGTGGCTATGTCCCTATGACTGCACCTCATGGCACAGTACCTACCAGGAGAAACCATTCAACTAGTGTATCATCGCAGTAGGAGCCTATCAGACCCCCATGAGTGGAACTGCATTGGGAAGTTTTTCTCATCATAGCAAAAAAAATGGTATGTACCACACCTTTTTGCCACCAAAGAAAATGCTGACTTGGAAAAGCTTTGCAGGAGCAAAACGAAGTCAGGCTGGAAGACGGATGCCTTTTCCTTCCCTTGGATAGGCCTCTTCCTCTATGCCTTCCCCTCACTACCCTTGCTATCCAGGGCACTGCTGAAAATAAGGAAGAATGGCCAAGGGTACTTCTAATAGCTCCAGATTGGCTGAGGCAGCACTGGTACCTTCTATTGTTCAGTCTAACCAATAAGGAACCATGTGTGGTGCCACAGAGTGGACCTGTTAATGCAGAATAGGGGCACAGTCATACACGCCAACATGCACACCCCCAGATTGACAGCTTGGATGATACCTTGATTGACAGAAGGGTTCGCTTCATGGCATACATGTCCTAGACATTCTAAAGCCAGGAGACCTGGCACTAGAAAGTCTTACTCTGCCAAATGGAAGAAATTCATTATGTAGTGCAGACAAAAGTGACAAAACCCTTGGCAAGCTGAGATCCCTTTGATCTTGTACTTATCTAGCCTTTTTGATAAAGACCCATTGTACTCTCTGTAAAACAAAAAAATCCACACTTCGGCTATTTTTTCCCATCTTCCTTCTCAACCCTCCTCTCTCTTCATATTCTCTCATGAAACAGTTTCTAAGAGGGTTGTCCACATGGGGACTCCCAGAAAATCTCCCATTCCCCCTGAGACCTCAGTTTCATTCTGGAGATGCTCACCCTTGCACCCTTCGAGCCAGAGGCTTCCGCAGATATAAAACTCCTTACCTGGAAGATTGCTTTCCTACTAGCCATTACCTCAGTTAGAAGGGTTTCAGAGCTTTAGGCCCTTATGTATGTGGAACCTTTCATCATTTTCCACCCAGAATGCGCATCTTAGGACCAATCCTTCCTTTACATCACAGGATCATCACATGCAAAAACAACTCCTGGGAATCACTATTTGCCCATGAAATAGCAAAAATATGGAACAACCTTCCCCCTGAACTCAGACTACAAAACTCCACACCCTCCTTCAAAAGCCTACGTAAAACATACCTCTTTACCAACCATCTATGCACCTGTAATTGACCCCCTGAAGCCTCGTCCGCTTACTATTTCTACACCCCATCTGTCTGGACAACACAAACAGCACCATCTAACTAAACCTATCAATGTGTGAGCAGTAGCCTACATATGAGTGAGTGTGTGTGTGCATGTATGCATGTGTGTCTGTGTGTGTATGTATGCATGTGTGTGTGTATGTATATATGTATATATATATATATATATATATATATATATCTATCTATATATATACATACATATGTATATCTATATCTATATATATCTATATATCTATATATATATATATATATATATATATATATATATATATATATATATATATACATACATATGTGTATATATATATATATATATATATATATATATATATACATATGTATATCTATAGGCATATATAGACCAGACCTGCCACAAAATCAATGGGCAGAGGCACAAAAACAAATTTCTGCTCTCATGGACATGAGAGCTATTCAAAAAGTACCACAGCAAGAACAGGGACAAGGATTTTACTCAAGACTTTTCTTGGTACCCAGAAAGGACAATGCCTGGAGACCAATACTGGACCTGTCAATTCTAAATACTTTCTTGGATGTTCCAAAATTCAAAATGTTTACACTGCAGCAACGTCTACCCATGCTGGGCAAGAAGGCTTGGCTAGTTACTTTGGACCTCAAAGAGGCATACCTGCATGTCCCAATCAGACAATCTTGCAGAAGATACCCCAGATTCATAGCTGGCTCAATACATTACCAATTCTCTCCACTGCCCTTTGGCTTATCTACTGCGCCCAGGGTCTTCACAAAATGCCTGGCACCAGTAATTGCATTTTGCAGACAAAAAGGAATTCAAATATATCCCTACTTGGACGACTGCCTTATTCAAGCAGAGAGCAAGGACATTCTGCTAGAGCATCTGGCATTTGTAAAAAGATTACTAATTTGCCTAGGGTACACAGTAAACGAAAAGAAATCAAAACTAGTGCCCTCTCAAGAGATAATATTCCTGAGTGCAAGCTTAAATACAACTGCCCAGATGGCTGATCTCACGCCAGACAAGCAAAGGCAACTGACTCATTACTTTCAGATGATAGCAACAAAGACCCAGCTACCTGCAAGAAAAATTCTGCAGGCTTTGGGCTTCATGGCATCCTGCATCCTGCTAATTCCATATGCAAGACTGCATATGAGGAAGCTACAATGGTATCTAAAAAGTGTTTGGACTCAACATTGCCACAGCCTGGAAGAAATAATAACTCTTATTCCTTGCCTGCAACAGGAGTTTCGATGGTGGGCACTGGCCTGTCACCACAACAAGGGACAGCCTTTCACTTTACCCACAGCCAGGCAGACACTAACAACAGATGCATCGGATTATGCCTGGGGGGGCACACATGGAAGGAAAATGCATTCAGGGCACGTGACCCGCGCACCAAATGCATATTCACATCAATCAAAAAGAGATGCTAGCTATACAGAATGCCCTGACAGCCTTCAAGGATCTACTACATCCAGGACAACTATTACTAAAGACGGACAATACTACAGTTATGTGGTACATAAACAAGCAAGGGGGCACACATTCCTACCCCCTCTACAGGCAAGCCATGACTTTGTGGAACACAGCACTAACCTGTCAAGTACATCTGCAGGCACAGTTCCTGCCAGGAAAGAAAAATACTCTGGCAGACGAACTAAGCAGAAACCTCATGGACCCGCACGAGTGGAAACTAAATCCACAGTTCTTCAGCATGATAACAAGGAAATGGGGATGCCCAGACATGGATCTTTTTGCCTCCCTTCACAACTGCCAACTGCAGAGATTCTGCACAAGGACTTATCACTCACAAGCATGGAAAGTGGATGCTCTATCATTCAGATGGAAAACCCTAACAGTTTATGCCTTTCCACCACTGCCTCTCCTTTCCAAGGTGCTCCTAAAAGTCAGACAAGAGAAGCCAAAAATTATTCTGATTGCCCCAGACTGGCCACGCCAGCACTGGATACCCAATCCTAAAGAGCTTGTCTCAAGGCCCAGCCTGGTCTTTACCTCAAATTCCTCATCTTCTGACTCAACAAAACAATCAGATCCTGCACAGCCAACTCAGGACCTTAAATCTGGCTGCATGGCAGATAATATAGCCACTCAGAACACACCTCTAAAGCTGTTATGGATGTCATTTTGGAAGCCAGGAGGCCCAGCACTAGGAAATCTTATGCAGAAAAATGGAAGAGATTCTGCGCTTGGAACCAGGCACAAGGACTTGAACCACTTGTTCCAAATATTCCTCAGATTTTACAATACCTGACTGAGATGCTGGACAAAGGCCTATCCTTCTCGTCAATTAAGATCCATGCCTCTACCATTTCAGCTCATTACAATACGGAACCTCCTATTTTCTCACATCCACTGCTAAGACAGTACTTCAGAGGGGCAAAAAACATAACACCCCCAAGGAGAGCACAGATACCTACATGGGACCTCAACTTTGTCTTAGAAAAGCTCACACTGCCTTCTTTTGAGCCAGCCAGTACAGCTGATATAAAATTCTTATCATGGAAAACTGCTCTGCTCCTAGCAATAACTTCAGCAAGAAGAGTCTCAGAGTTACAGGCACTAATGGCAGTGGAACCTTTCATCATTTTTCATCAGGACAGGGTTTCTTTAAGAACAAACCCTACATTTATGCCAAAGGTGGTATCCAGTGTGGCTCTTAACCAAACTATTCACTTGCCAACATTTTATCCAAATCCCCAGAATAAAGGGGAGAGACTTCTGCACTCTTTGGACATACACAGGCAGCTACGCTTCTACTTGGACAAAACAAAAGCTTTCAGAAAAACTGAGCAACTGTTTGTAGCATATGCTGCAGGATCACAAGGAAAGGCTATTTCAAAGCAGACTTTTTCAAAATGGATAGGACACTGTATTCGTTTCTGCTATGCACAGCATGGCAAGTCAGTGCCTAAGAATATTAGGCCACATTCTACCAGGGCAGCAGCCACGTCAGCAGCCTTTCTCAGAGGAGTACCAGCCAAGGAAATTTTGGAGGCTGCAACTTGGAGTTCAGTGCACACTTTTACCAAACACTACCACTTACCTCTTTACTCTAAATCCCGAGCAGGCTTTGCCACTGCAGTTCTGTAGGGCCTCATAGCCACTCCTAATCCTATTTAGACCCAGCCACCCAACCTCAGCTTTGGGATTCAACCCAAGTGTAATGACTGCAGCAGTGAAACACGATGAACATAGTACAGTTGTGTACCTACCATAAATGTAGATGTTCGAGTGTATTCACTGTTGCAGTCCAGGTTACCCACCCACCATCCCCCTTTCTTTGTTGGGACTTATCTATACTTCTCTATCGTATACAACCTATGTGGTGTATTTGCTTGTCGATGAAGGTATTGTTTATGTTAGAGTATGTTTTTTATAAGCCATGTGTATTGCCTACCTTCTTGGGGGCACCTGACATCTGGGGCAAGAAAAACTGAAGAAAATGACGTCGGCTGCATCTTGTATACCCCTGGCGCACTGACGTCAGGGAAGAGGCGACAGCAACCGACGCCAGACCAGGACTTTGGAATTCTGGCCGACTGCGGGTAGCCTGCCAGCAGGATAACCCAAATGTAATGACTGCAACAGTGAATACACTCGAACATCTACATTTATGGTAGGTACACAACTGTACTTTACCCCACCGGATAGACCTGCTCACACAGAACAAGGGGTCTCTGCTACACCCACAAGTGAACATTCTAAAACTGACCTTATGGATGATAGAATCCTGATCCCTTACAGACACCTTTACTCAGAGGACTTAATTAATATTCTGCAGGAGGCAGAAAACCCAGCACTAGGAGTAACTATGTGGCTAAATGGCTCAGATTCTCCAATTGGTGTCATAGGAACAAATAGGACCCCCTCACTAACTCCATCCCTAGGGTCCTGTCATACTTGTGTGAGCTACTCCAAACAGGACTGACATATTCCTCAATCAAAGTCCACTTGTCTGCCATCTCTGCCTGTCTGTCCATTTCACCTCCCCTGGCATCCAGACTGGAAGTCAAACTCCTTTTTAAGAGGAGTCCTCCACATCAAACCCCCACGGAACCCCATCTCTCATCCATGGGATCTAAACTTGTATTAGAAAAGCTAACACTAGCTCCTTTTGAACCAGCACATTCTGCTTCTTTGAAATTTTGTACATTCAAAACAGTTCTGCTAGTTGCCCTCACATCTGCCAGGAGGGTTTCGGAGATCCAAGCTCTGATGGCCACATCCCCCCCACCTAGTCTTTCACAGAGAGAGAGTGGTGCTGAGGACCATCCCCTCCTTCATGCCAAAGGTAGTTAATGAACTCTCGTTGAATCAAACCATTAACCTACCTGTCTTCTACCTCCATTCTCAAAATGCTTCAGAGACGACCCTTCACACTCTGGACATGCACAGGCAACTAAGACATTACCTAGACAAAACCAAAGACATTAGGAAATCAGAACAGTTATTTGTTTCCTTCCATCCCAAAGCACTAGGAAAAGCTGTATCTAAGCAAACCATTGCCTCATGGATCTCCAAGTCCATCTCCTTCTGCTACTCCCACCATGGACAAACCTAACATGACAGTATCAAACCACATTCCACCAGAGCAGCTGCCTCCTCTTCTACCTTTTTCAAAGGCATTGATTCCCCTTCTATTTTAGAGGCACCCACTTAGACCTCAGTGCACACTTTCACTAAACACTACAAGCTGGACATGGCATCCCATGCTAGAGCCCGTTTTGCTGGAACTGTCCTACAGGGTCTCCTGGACCACGGAAACCCTTCCTCCTCCCAGGATCATACTTAAAGCTCTGGTACTCTCCCTACTGTTAAGAATACTGCAACATCAGAATAGAAGGGCATAGAATAGTTGTGTAAGACCTTACCATAACCATAGATGTCCTTCTCTTCTGTGTTGCAGTATTCAGTCCCACCCTCCTACCCCCGGTTTCTTGCTTCTGCTATAGCAAGTATTTTATAAACACCTGTGGCCATCTTCTTCCCTACGTCTCTACCTACATAATCTTATTACTGCCGTGGCTCTAGCAGGCATGTAAGTCTAAGGGTCTCAGGACCCTCCTGAAAAACCTCAGGAGCACTACTATATGCAGCAGAAGCTATTCTGAGGAGGGTACGTGCAGACGTCACCTTTATACCTAACGCCACTTTATGGCCCTCATAGCCAGCATCACACACACCCTCCAAGACCAAGACTTTGGTATACTGGCCAGGCGGTGCCACTGCAGGCAGCTACTCCCTACTGTTAAAAATACTGCAACATAGAAGAGAAGGACTTCTGTGGTTATGGTAAAGTCTTACACAACTATTCTATAGATCTGTTCACCTCCTTTCAAAATAGACACCTACAGAAATTTTGTTCCAGACATGCTTGGAGGGGACAGATACAGTCTCATTCCCTTGGATGGGATTATTCCTGTATGTATTTCCACCTTTTCCTCTGACTCGCAAGGTTTTTCTTAAGATTCAGAAGTAAAAGACAAAGATTACTGTGGTGACTGTCTGCAGTCCCAGGCAATGTTGGTTCTCCCTTCTTATGGTTATTGGCCAGTGGCAGTTAACACAGACTTCCTCATGCTGTGGATTTGCTCACTCAGTCTCAGGGGTGACAGATGCACCACAGTTTGGTGCAACAACAACTGACCGCTTGGAAGATTCAGCCGAGACTCCATTTAGTTAATTGTTTCATGAGGATGTGCAACAAGTGTTAAAAAGGCCAGAAAACCTGCAACTAGGAAATGTAATGTTTACAAATGGATGAGGCTTTCTAAGTTATGCCTAAATTGAAACAGAGTCCCTTGAGATTAACATCCGTCTGGTCTTGAAATATTTGCTTGAGATACTTTAGGATGGCTTATTGTATGCATCCATTTCTGCTTAGATGCCCTTCTTTCTTCTGTTTTGGTAAAACAGTTCATGAAAGGAGTATTGCATACGAGAACCCCTTGCAAGTAAATCCCTCCTTTGTGGGATCTCAACTATGTCTTGGTAAAATTGACCTTACCTACTCAAAACCTGTTGCTTAGGCTGATTTGAAGCTCTTAACATGGAAAACTGTTTTGTCTATTGCTGTGATATCTGCAAGGCAAGTTTCTGAGCTGCAAACTGTCATGGTGGGACAACCTTACCTTATTTTCCCAGGGACAGGTTTGTGTTGTGCACTGACCCCTCTTTCATGCAGAAAGTGGTCCCAGAATTCACTCTCAATCACTCTTTCTCCCAGAAGGGTCAGTCTGTTTCTAAGTAAACCACCGGACATTGTTTGTTCTCTGATATTGTTTTATGTTACATCCACCATGGCAAGATGAATCCAACCAAGGTAAAGGTGCATACCAGCAGGGCCTTTTCCTCTTCAGTGGTATATAGTAAGGCAATGGACTCGAAGTATTGTAGAGGTAGAAACCTGGTTCTAAGTCCATATCATTATAAAGCACTACAATCTGGATATCTTTGCTAAGACCACTGTCCAGAGGCTCCTGGACCCCCTTATCCTTTTCCCTCCCAGGTTGTGTAAACTTTGGGAGTATACCTGAATGCCAGTAAGGCAGTGTGTTTGTTGAACATAGTACAGTCAGATAAGTCTTACCTGTTACGGTAGATGTTCACAGGACACAATACCTTCCTGGCAGTAAAACATCCAACATCCCTCTTTTTGAATGTACATTGTTTAGGTTGCAGTTGAGCTCTGCCCTGCAGCATTTATTAATGTGTGCCTGTGTGTGTGATTTTTGGTATTGGAACAGTAGATGTTCTCAGTCTCTGGTTGTGTCACATCCACAGACAATCAGTGGTAAGGACTCTGAGCTTTAGTATTCTGTCATAGAAGTGTAGCAGGGCATTACTACCCAAGTGCCATGAAAGCAGTGTGTTCTACAAACAACTACTGCTACAGGTAAGTAGGATGTGCGCAATTGTAATATTTATTTTCAATTGTGCATGCACAGAGGGGTTTTTTTGGCACATACGTACTCGTGGGTCAACATGCACATTTCCAACATTTTTGGGGGGGGGGGGGGGTTGTTTGAGATGTTGACTAACATGAATGTCAACCAAAACACGTGTGTGTGTGTGTGTATATATATATATATATATATATATATATATATATACATATATATACATATATATACATATATATACATATATATACACACATTTCTTTTTACTTGTTTATACATCACTGTCTTTTGAAATATCTTTTCTATGTATGTTCCCTCCTTTCTGTTATGTACATGGCAGTCTCAATGTACATTTCCTCTTATGCAATGTATTGTCTATAGTTTGTATAGCCCACATTTTAAACGTTTGCCACAGTGGTTGCATATGGTATTTTTGTATATATCAAAATGCGCAGTATTGTTTTCAGTGTATTTATACTCATGGATGTCTGCTAGTTTGTAGCATTCGCAATGTGGTGTGTATGCTTTACGTGACAAATAGTGATATTCGCTGTATCTCTACCATATGATGTTAATCTCCTTGTTTTGGTATGCAGTACATGACATGTATGGTTGGGGTGCATTTTTATATGTTGTCATTGTATGTGGTCGGTATGACATCTTGTCAATATTTTATATTGTTAGTGGAGTTTCCTTTCAGAAAAACCCTCCTGTTATTTATGGGTCTCAAGCAAGGTCAGTCATTGCTACATTCAAATAAATATATATATATATATATATATATATATATCTGCACATACATACATACATATATGTAGACACACAAGTGTGTGTGTGTGTAGATGTGTGTGTGTGTATATATATATATATATATATGTGTGTGTGTGTGTGTGTG